>NC_134843.1:72417066-72720097 GCF_965363235.1 Mytilus galloprovincialis
AATTCAATACATTATGTATAAAATAAACTCATGATAGATACCAGGATTAAATTTTATATTTACGCCACACGCGCGTTTCGTCTACTAAAGACTCATCAGTGACGCTTGAATCCAAACAATTTAAAAAGGCCAAATAAAGTACGAAGTTAAAGAGAATTGGGAACCAAAATTCCTAAAAGATTTTCCAAATATAGCTAAGGTAATCTATTCCTGAGGTAGAAAAGCCTTAGTATTTCAAAAATTTAAAAGTTTTGTAAACAGTTAATTTATAAATATGACAATATCAATAAAAATTCAGGTCAGGACAGAATAACTGACTACTGGGCTGGTGATACCCTCGGGGAATTAAAACTCCACCAGCAGTGGCATCGACCCAGTGGTTGAAAATAAACACATCGTAGATACCAGGATTAAATTCTCTATTTACGCCAGACGCGCGTTTCGTCTATTAAAAGTGATAAACAAAAAAACATAACACGTTATCACGTTTTCGGCTTTGAACCTCCTGATGATGGTAAATCCTGTCAAGCGCTTCCGATGCATGACATTCGGAAAGTGTTGCTTGCAAATTTTAATGAGCTGCTCTGGTTCGAGTTCGAGTAAATGTTTCCTTAAACCTATGATAACCCTTCTATATATTGACTTATATTGTTAATATAAACGGTCGGAAAACTACGATCATTTTCAACATATATAATCTAGTATGTTAGTATTATATCTCAGATTCTTTAATTCACACATATCTTTAGTTTTAATAGACAATGTAAAAAATTTGAATCATTTATGCAAGTATTTTAAGTTGAAAAATATCTTAGAAATAGTTTCTAATTTTGAATTTATTTTTGATAATTATAAAGTTTGATTTTTATTATAGGATTTTTTTTTATTCGTGCTGCATCTTTGCATCTAAAATTAGGTACACAGAAAAACAATGACCTGTATGACTTGCGTTAGCACTGTTAAATCATTGTACAACAGGAATACATTAAGGCAAACGACACAGTTACAGGACAAGGTCGGGGGTGTGCTGTGGCTTACATAACATGTTACCTTATTCGAAGTCAACTTGTGACATATTTATCAGGATGAGATGGATGTTTTGACTGAATTTGCACATACTAAGTAAGCTTGAAAACTAGTACAGGCACCTTTTTTGTTAAAGAAATTCAACATTTGCCCTAATTATCTCTAATGCTGATTTGTAACAATTTTCATGAATAAATCGTCAATTTTTTTTTTGATTAGATAAATACAACTTTAGATCAAACTTGTGTTAAAAATAATCTCAATGTGTTTACAATAATCCGCTTGTATTAATAGCTTTAGAAATTGAAACGGTACTTGTTTCTGTTTTACGGATAGAAATCTATTGAGTACATAAAATTTGGACTTCATTGATCTCATGAAAAGTAAGTGAAGGCATATTTTTACCAAATTTTTCAATTGACAAAGTGAGCAATAGCTTGACTGTAAGAAACATTCAAAATTCATTGTGGAATTCAAACTATACCGTTAGCACTCAAGTTATATTTGCTATACAAGAGCCCGATTAAAAATATGAGTCTACATGTTTTTTTAGTCTATGTTTGACTTATGAGTTCTCCCTTTAATATAGTTCGACTGTTTTATGAGACATCAGAACAATACTCGATATCGAAATATTGATGTGCATGTCTTATCATTTTATCATAATGATGGCATTTCCACTGTCATACCATCCACATTGGTTAACCAATGTTTTCTCTCAACAAATTTTAATGTAGAATAGCAAAAAATGGTGATGGATCTGAAATCTGTTTAACACCAACTTTAATCCAGATAATCATGTCGTAGGCTGTGGGTATTTTTAAATTTTGCATCAAAGCGAAAATTTAAATAAGCCTTGCTATACTAAACGTCCAAATTATTTGGATTACACTACACCAACATATGTTTAATATTCGTAACATAGTTTACAGATATTTATTTTCTTTAAGTAGGAAAATCAAAATGAATTATGAGATCAATTACCAATACCCCGCGTAAAATAAATATTTTCTAATTGTACAAGCGCAAATAGCAAATACAAAAGAGTAAACTTTTAATAATGGGCATCTATGTACTTAAGGCAGTTAACTTTAATTTATGTTTTACTACTACTGGTAGAACCCTAGGATGTTACATTGATTCGTTATAGGTATAAACGTTATGGTTATTGTTTTGTTTCAGTTTGCTTTTATAAAATTTCGAAACTATATTGTTTAGGACAGCTATTTATGTTTAGCATAACTCTGGTTCATTGTACGGGTTCGGCTTTACCTATACATGAAGTACTTCTATTAAATTATTATTTTGCATTTAGGGCTGGGCCTTTCAACATTGGTGGCCTTAATCATCGCGATAATTGTCGGGATACACATTTGATGCTGTATGGTGTGTCCGTTAATATTGGTTTTACATCATTATGAAATGAGTTTATCATTCAACTCGTATAAACGTCGAAATGGTTGTCTATTCTGAAATAATTTTTTTCTTTCTCATAGGAAGATGCTATAGTCGACATCAAAGCTTTAAAACTCCTTGATTATCAATTAAAATTGCTAGCAAAATTACAACCGCCTTCAATTCTGGAACAAGACAATGAAATAATGTCATCAGTCACTCAAATATTAGACAAAGTAATGACAAATATTCAAATGGTGGCAGATTATGTTTGTGAAATAACAACCAAACTAGATGATGTCAGGGATATCATTAAAGAATATGATATTGAGATAGCGGAGAACTTGCAAGAGATCATCAAAGAACATATGCTTACAGGTAGTGTGTACAATATAATAATATGTTTTATAGGGATAAAGGATGACAAAATTGATAAAGCAAAATGTTTGAATTTTGTTGTAGTTTATTCAAACAATCAACCATCTGTTTAATACCTATACATTTATATCAAAACGTGTACAAGATTTCTTAAAGGACTCGTTACTACAAAGCTGTGTAGAAAACAAAATGCATTTATGATTTTCTCGAAGAGTAGATCCAACTCTACATGTGTAAATTAACAACAAAAAGCGGTTTTGAAACTGACAATCAAAAGTCTTAATCGATTATGCAAATATTTCAATATACATTTTTATTTATATGATGTCTACTCATGTACGTTAATTAGAGAAGTCCTTCACAATATTTATTCAACAGAGTCTGACTGCTTGAAAAGAGATTCGTCAACAGTTGAAGACAACTCAAGGTAAGTTTTGAATAAGAATAACACTTAATATAAACAAAATCATATGTATGCATGGACACTCAAATGGCAATAAATGAAAATAAACGTAAGAAAAAAATACTTATTAAAGGTGAATTTGCAGATAAACAGAAGCCTTTCTGTGAAGACAATAAGTAATGGTGTTCAGTGCATTTCTACTTTTGAATATTGTTTTTTTTTAAGCTGAATTGGAATTTTACTGTAATACTTTTTTATTCTAATTCACCTCTTTCAAATAAAAATGCTTATAATTTTCTGATAAAACATTTTTGGAAAACGTATGAGTCAAGCATAGTTAGTTATTGTTTAATATACCAAAAAATGAAACGACTAAATTTTGCTCCCCTATTGAACGTTAGTTTAAAATATCAACTTTTTATGAAATTTCGATCAAAAGCAATCAAACATATATCGTATTATTATCTGTTACAACATATTTTAATATGTAGTTACAATACTTATATGTAGGATATCATTATTTCCTTAGAATAACCATTGCCAAAAAGAAACTGAAGCAATTTAGAAATAAGCAATTACTTGGAAGACAAGACCATGAACTAAAAGAATTAATTGCTAAGACCGAGGAGATTTTATTGAGATCAGAAACAGAAGTTGATTATTGTAAAGAAGATATTGCTAATTTGGAAGAACATTTGGTGTCATGGACGAACACATTAGAACAGATAGAAGTTAAAAAATTAAGACTGATGGACAATGAAAAGTCGAATAATAATAATGATACAAATACATCAAATGGCACTGAAAATGGGATAGTAGAACATGTCAATGGGTTACATGACACAGAGGGTTTTGATAGACAGCACCCAAATTGGCAAACGTGGCCTCTATTTGTGTAAGATTTGAAATTAAGATGCCCATATGAATATCAGTGTCGTTACTTTAGAAAGTAATTAAAATGTTGCGCATAAGTTTTACAATTACAATACAGTCTAAAGGCTATTGAAGGATGTTATGATTTCAACGAATGAACAAAACTTGTAACATCCAATTGAAACATATCTTAAAAACATTACTTTTGCAAGTGTTTTGTCTAACCGTCGATACACATGTTCGATCAAACGTCTGACCCACCAGCCATAATGTTATTCATCGATATATAAGTCTGCAAACAAGAAAACCTGGTTGATAAATGACCCAAACATAAATTTGTTTCTAAAGGCAACTTTCAGTTTTATTAAAGTGCTTTTTCGTGGCGGTAAGTTTTTATCAGTGAAAGAACTCGGAAAACACCACAGACCTTCGGTAGGAAAACTGACAATATTAATAAATGAAAATTGGAGTGGAGCGCACCTGCCATGTGAGGCATTTGAACTAACAACATCAGTGTTGACAGGCTAGCGATAAGTAGTTCGAGTACTTAGACCTGCCGGCCACCACGGGTTCTTCGATTGACTAGAAATTCTAATTAATTAACATCAAATGAAATAGAAATAAAGCCATACAATGTTAAAGGTTGGATAAATCATTCTAATAAATGAAGACTGAACTTTTTTTTCACCCATAATAATATAAAGACACCACTTGAATCTGATCTTATATGGTTATAAGAGACCAAATCGAAAATAAAATATACGTAAATACAATTACGTAAATTTACACATTTCCTTGTAATCCAATAGCAATTAAAATATGATATAAACACTCATCATTTTCCCATTATTGTTTCATAGCAGTAACAATTTATATCGAAATATATTGTAGATATGACATTAAAGGAACAAGTCGTTTCAATCAACGAATATGTTGTGTAATTCTAGCTACTCCCGGAAGTTTGAATAGAAGTGATATCTCATGTGAAGCAGCAGATTCCTATCATCTCTTAGACAACTGTTTGGAATTTATTGATGAGCAGGCGATATCAGGCTTGATCACTATTAAGGCAAACGAGGAAAAATCAATTAAGTTTGAGGTATTTATATTTTGGCTTTTGTCTTTATCCAACATAATCAAAAATCAGTAAGTTTACACAATGTTATATAAAATAAATTAAGATTTTTTTTGGATATTGCCTATTTTTATTCATACAAGTTAAATTAAGTTTGTAAGCTGTTTAAATATAGCACAGCGGTGGTAATGAACCAAAAACATGCAAGTTTGGAAACAATTTGTCAATGTAGAAAGAAATCAATATGTTTATCTCATTATTTACAGCTCACAGATGTGAGATGTTTTGATAGTAAATAAATCTCTTTTTATGTCGCTTGTGCATATCTTTCTGATTCTGTCAAACATTACCCCAATTGATTAGGGAATAAAATACTTCATTCCTGGTAATACTTTAATAAATTCTAGAAAATCACTAGAAAAAAGTAAAAACACAAAAATACTGAACTCCGAGGAAAATTCAAAAAGGAAAATCAAAAATCAAAAGGCAAAATCAAAAGTCCAAACACATAAAACGAATGGATAACAACTGTCATATTCCTGACTTGGTACAGGCATTTTCTAATGTAGAAAATGGTGGATTGAACCTGGTTTTATAGCTAGCTAAACCTCTCACTTGTATGACAGTCGCATCAAATTCCATTACATTGTCAACGATGCATGAACAAAACAAACATACTCAAAGAGTAAAAATGTCAAAAATAGGGGTACAACAGTCAATATTGTGTCATCATCTTAATATCACTACATAAACAACAAATGTAACAAAGTAGCACAAAAAGGCATACATCAAATTTAACATTCTCATTTTGCTTTTCTTATACGGCTGAATTTATCTATGTAAAGTTTACCCATAAATGAAAGAAGGTTTTCATTACTGGTGTAAAATTGCGCGTTTGAAATTCGCACAGGTAGACATAAAAATAATTTTGTCGTATGACAGCATACATAAATGCAGACTCACGTAAAGTAGAACTGACTGGATAAATTTATAGAATTGCTTTCATCAATCCTTCACTAATTAAGTGTTTCGGCGGCATTTTTATAGATTTTAAAATGGGTTTTAGATATAGGTCCGCTATCATCAGGGATTGAATAAGATTTCATGCTATCGAAATTCGGATTAATGTTGAAATACGTGGATGTTAGGTGTCATTTTTATACAAAGTGGAAATTGCCTATGCTGATTTTGACAAATCACAATACAAAATAGAATACCCTCCCACAGCGGATCTACTACACCTCCTTTCATCTGTCCTAGTCAACAGTATCTTTGAATTTATTGGACTTCTATATCAACAATGTCTTTGTGTAGCTATCAGGACGTGCAGTTCCCCATACTATTGTAACATCTTAATGTACAATAACATAAAAGAAATTCTTTCTTAATTCCGTAATAGAAATAATATATTATATTATGTGCGATAAGGTTAGCTTATAACCACTTAAGTTCCTTAAATTCACATATGAAAGGAGTAGGTTCCGTAAGACCCTTTTTTGGCCCCAAAATATAGCAGTTTTACAAAATTGTGAAAATGTAATCTTTTAGCTATTTACTGGAAAGCAGAACGCTTCTGCTACATAAATATGGGCTGTTTTTGACAATACAATGCACATATATGGGGTACTAGCATCATTAAGTCATGCTAAGTTACTGAAATCTTCACAATTTTAGCATTTTAGTTAAATTTTAGACGGTTTCCGTCTAAAATGAAAGTGGCCGCATTCGTGTTCATTCATAATATTGAATTGTAAGTTGTATTTGATGATATTACATAACATATATAAAGGTTGAGGATAAACACGGAAGCGGCCACTTTCAATTTTGATAAAAAAAAAAAAAACATCTGAAAAGTGACGTTTTTTGGCATATCTGATAGATTTTTCATATTTAAGCTTAAATCGAAGCGTTTTAAATGACTAAATCAGTCAAAATCTTTCACATTAACTAATGGAATCAATTGAAATAGACACTTAAGTGTTTGAAAAATGTTCAAAATCTTTTGCCAGATGAACCTGAAATTTGAGGCCAAAATCGGCTCTTACCGGACCTACTCCTTTCAAATGCTGAAACTACATATCTAGATGTCCATTTATTTAAAGGGAGAAAATTCCGAAATGAAAACATTGGATTTGAAAAAAGAAAAATGTAAACCCACCAATTCATTTTTATACCTACATCGGATCACTTTTCACATTAGACATGTGTGTTCCGGTTTTATCAAGGGTGAGGTTATACGATACATTACAAAAACAAATAATATAGATGATTTAGAACACATTCTTTCACAGTTCAAATCGAACTTGATAAAGAGGTAATACAAGGAGAAAGAGACAGACAACTGTGTAAATGAGGCAAGAACAGGGGATAGCAAATTTCTCTTGAGAAAAATTTCTAAAAAACAAAAAAGGGAAATTCCTTTAGTTTTATCTACCAAACACAATCAATAAATAAAAGAAACTGGAAAAATGTATTATCAAACATTTGGCATATATTACAAAAAGATGTGATTTGCAATAAGAGAATACTCACAGATAAAACCTATTTTAGCATATAAAAGGTGCAACAATTTACCTGATCTTCTTACATCAACTTAAATTCGAAATTAGGAAATATAGGCCAATCCCTGATGATGGCAAGCCTATATCTAAAACCCGTTTTAGAATCCCTGATAAGGCCATCGAAACACTAAATTAGTGAAGGATTGATGCAACCAATTCTATAAATTTATCCAGTCAAATCTAGTGATTTTCTAGACTATATCAAAATATCAAAATATCAGGAATGAAGTATTCTTATTCCCTTATCAGTTGGAGTAATGTTTGACATGAATTAAATAAGGATGTTGGAATATTTGGATGTTGGATTCCATTTTATTTTTTATTGGTAACGAAATTCAATCCCTGCATTCATAAATCAAAACATTGCATTAGTAAACATTGGACTAAAACAGGATGCGGTTTGCAACAAAAAATGTTCAAGCAAACCAATCATAGCGTATGAAAAGCATAAGAATATAGCAGATCTATTGCCAAGACAAATTTAAATAAATTGATAGGTGAATCCCAGATGATAGCGGACCTACAATGCTTAAACCCATTCATAAATTGTATACATTTATTATTAGCATATAATACAAAAATCGTCGAAACACTAAATTAGTGTCGGATTGATGTAAAGCAATTGCAAGTCTAGTAATACTGGCATCATGTGATCAATATTCTGTGATATAATTACAATAAAGTACTAATAGCATGTATACGGAGTCTTCCGAATAAGATTTTTTCCTATCAGAGTTCTGATTGATGTCGGAACACGTGGATGATAGGTGTCATATTTTAACAAAGATATACGGAGTCTTCGGAAAAAAGGTTTTTGCTATCGGATTTCGGATGGATGTTTTAATACGTTGATATTATGTGTCACTTTTATACAAAGCGTCAATTTATCTGTGTCAATATTGATGCGTGTCAATAAGTGAATTAGCCGTAATAATTTCGGTCGTATCCTAAATCTTAAATTGACTTGTATATATGAGTTACAATTAAAATTACTCGATGTTTTTCTTTTTATTGAGTGACAAATATTATTTATATATCTAAAATACAACAGAAGAACGTAGCAATATGCTTATACAGAGGTTCTATATAAATTCTATATGAGAACTAAAAAAGTCAGACCGTATTGGTACATTGAAATACTTGTATGTCGTAATACCGATCAACTAATCTAAACTAATGTATTTTAGATACGAAATCAATGTTTTATTACATCATTTTCGGTTAATTGCTTAGGTTACTGCACAACGTAAATTTGCAATGACCTTAATATATTATCTACAATTCCCATTTTTTGAAGGCTCCACTGAATGAGACGATGTAGTAAATAGCTAGTATTTTTCTTTTCTTTTGACAAAGAGTATGACGCTTGTACATTTGCAAACAAATCATCCATGTCTTTCTTACCTCTAGGTTCCAATCCTTGTGTATATACCGGTAGTATCTCATAATTCATCTTTAATACCAACCGTAAAGTATTACAAAGGTGACTGCTGGGCGGAAGGTCTTGCAGCGCCATCAATAAACATACCAGATGTTGCAGTAAGTTCAATAAATAATTAGATATACTAGTAATTTTACTAAAACATAAGAATAGATATCATATGTTGACTTTTAAAGAAAATATATAAAAAAATTCCAACATAATTTTGACAACCAACCACATTCAATCATAAAATAAGCTAAACTAGTTTACAATTGTCATTTATCATCTGATAGAATTACCTAGAGATAGGGAAAAGAGAGAATGTGATTAATGCTTAAAAAGATTACACACATTTAAATTCTATTTATAACTTACAAATTGTCAGAATGAATTACGTCTTTTATCTGTTTAAATGTAATCTTTAAAACGTCAAATTCTATTCAAATGTAAATCTAATGATACAAAATGGGATTATGCCACATTTCATCACATGAAACTAAAGAGAATCAACAGGTACAAATTGAACATTTACGCTCTCAATACTCTCTTAATTAGGAGTACTATTTCCACTGGAATAAACATTACAGTAAATGTTCCTACCGGAATGAATGGTGTAGAATATTTGTTTCAAACAAAACAAAAAACCTACATATTTTGACATTGTTTATAAAACAGTTGCCAGTAGAGCCTTGGTTAGTTAGACGGAACAATTATACGTTGACAGTCGTAAACTGCTGTTTTGCTCATGTTATTTAACGAGAACCAGCGTTGGTTTGCTTATAAACATCAATTACATTATTTTGTTTTAATTTTAATTTCAGAATGTAAGTTTTATCGGTGCTTCTATTCCTGTCAGAGACCTTGTTTGTCTACAGTGTATAGCAGTTGCAAGATACAGACGTCATGAAGTAGATGTTGACGAAAAGGGACTGACTTATGAATTGCACGACGACCGGAATATAAAGATATCTATTCCACCGATGACATTTCCTAATACAAGTAAAGTGTTATCTAAGGTACTTTTCGTAAAATATTTTCCTCAATATAACAATCTGTATGATATGCATAAATTATCTTACACGACAACCATACCACTAAGTGAGACATTTAGAAAACGTACATCTTTGTCTGTCTCAGTTTGGGAAACTAATTTAATTATTTATTAATTGAATATAGTATCTTTTATCAATACTGAAACAAGTATACACCAGGGTTTAGATAAAGTACAGCCTTTAACAATGAAAACAATCAATACGGTTTAGTCGTAGTATTGGTACAAATGATCTTCCTTCAAAATTAAGCTAAATTTTATTAAATAACAGAACTCGTGTCAAGCTTATAATCATAATCAAAAGAAAAATGCATTTTTTTTTAAATTGAATAAGATTATGATACAATGTTGACTGCTGTATTTTGGACATTTTTACCTATTATGTCTGTTGGTTTTGTTCACGCATCGTTGTCAATATAATGGAATTTTCTACGACTGGCATACACGTAACAGGTTTAGCTAGCTATAAATAAACTCATAATAGATACAAGGATTGGAATTTTATATTTACCCCAAACGTACGTTTCGTCTACAAAAGACTCATCAGTGACGCTCGAATAAAAGAATGTTAAAAAAGCTAAATCAAGTACGAAGTTGAAGAGCATTGAGGACCAAAAATTCCTAAAAGATTTGCAGCTAAGGTAATCTATCCCTGAGCTAGAAAAGCCTTAGTATTTCAAAAATTCAAAATTTGGTCAACAGTTAATTTATAAAGATAAAACCTGGTTCAACCCACCATTTTCTACATGTTAAGAAAATGCCTGTAATAAGTCATGAATATTACTGTGTTATCCATTCAGTTGATGTGTTTGAGCTTTTGATTTTGTCATTTGATTAGGGATGTTCCGTTTTGGATTTTCCTTGGAGTTAAGTATTTTTGTGATTTTACTTTCTACCGAAATGTCATATTTGCCTATTTTCTTTTTG
This sequence comes from Mytilus galloprovincialis, assembly GCF_965363235.1. Classification (NCBI taxonomy): domain Eukaryota; kingdom Metazoa; phylum Mollusca; class Bivalvia; order Mytilida; family Mytilidae; genus Mytilus; species Mytilus galloprovincialis. Next base: position 72,428,179 of record NC_134843.1, read on the forward strand.
ATACTGCGAAAATTAATGTGTTAACTTAAGCAACGCCATTACCTCCTTTGTTACTGCATCTTGGTATCTATAATCAGTTAGGAATAAAACTAGAAATTGACACTCATAATTATAATCATCCTCTTTATCTTGCCTTAAACAAATAACTTTAAGGCTTTGTACTTGTGTTATGCATGTATATATATATTTGATTTCCAGTTGTTATAATGGTGAAATGTAATCTCTTTATGTGAAACCATGGCAACAATCTGTATTTATTTGATACAAAATATTGACAAAGAAGTTGCTGCTTGTCTCAAAAATCTTCAAAATTTCGTCCAAAGAAATTTTCGGTTCATTAGTGATTCCTTTCCTGACATTTTGGACATTTATCTATCAGGGAGTTCCAAAAAATTATAAACAAGTCAAATGGTCAAAATTATTTAAATGTTCGATGGTCAAATCTTTGTCAAAAAACACCAGAGCAATAGTATCTGGACCTATTGGCCGTACGGATGTGAAAATACGGAATGTCAAACAGAAAAATGACCAAAATATTTGCCAAAAAAAGCCCTTATATATTTAAAAAAAAAAAAATCCATATGACCAAAATGCGAAACAGAACTTTTAACTGCTACCTTTATGTAACTTTCCAAATAAGACTTATCACCGGGTTTGTAGAATTATGAGGTACACAACGGGTGGGTCAGGATCTGCTTACTCTTCCGGTACTCCTGTGTAGTGTTGTTTGTCTTTTCTTTAATAATTTATTTATATCTAGCCATGGCGTCGTCAGTTTATTTTCGTCTTACGAGTTTGAATGTCCCTATAATCACCCCTGTATTTTGTATGGTTCGGTTTGCTCAGTTTTTTGTTTTTTATGTTGTTTTGTGTACTGCAGTGGTATTTGTCTTTTTTGTTTTTCAACTTGTTTCGACTTATAATTTTGTATTTTCCTTTGGTATCATTGACCTCTCTTTTGATATATTTCACCTCTTTTTTAGTTTGCATCGAATACAAATGGATTCGATTCATTGGTGAAAAATCAAATAAGTTTTTGATTATCATTAAAGTAATATAAAACTTTATAGCTTTACAAGTTTTAATACATCTGTAGTTTGAAGCCAGCTCATAATGGAGCGCATAATCCAGCGAAATAATTTTATAAAGTGTCATTTCTATTATTTAACAGTAAATGATTAAATTTAAAAACGTTGTCTTAAATGATGTACTAACATCAAGCGAAAACAAGTATTAACTTCTGATAATTATAGGTTGTATCTTGGAACAAGGTTGGCGTCGAAATAGATTCACAACTGAATAGCAACTTGAAATATATCAAAGCTATCGGATCCTATCTTGAAGTAGCAAGTGAAACAGTCACGAAATCTGACATTGAAGTGATACTATATAACATCGGATGGTTTCGTAAGTAAAAAATAGTCATTACCCAATACTTATATTAATTCATGATCAAATATTAGTTGCAATCAAAACTTTATCGTCAAAATCTACGATGAAATAAATACTTGCAACGGACAGTGAATTATGTCAGGGGTTCCATATTGTCTAAAATTGGTTATCACTGTAATGAGAAATGTATTTATTACAGGCAAAATTTTAAGACGATTGATTTACTACTAAAAATGAAAGAAGAAAAGAGAACTTAGATATGTATCATACATTAAATTTCACTATCATTCCGGGTCACTTGAGTTCATCCAAATCTACAACAGGGTACGCATGCTCAATAAAAAGTGTTGCTCTATTGTTTAATCAATCTATTTCAAACGTTATTGTTCCTAGTAACTTTATAAAATTGACAGTAAAAAAGGAGTCAAGCGAATTATTCTGGAGGAATCCGGTCGAGCTTGTCGTATTAGTTGTAATGGAAACGGTGAGTAAGATTTATCTATTTGAGAAAAATGACATTTTGATTTGTTTACTATAATTTTTTCCTTTTTTCATCTGAATTACTTCATGTTGATACCTAATGTTTGCATGTCCAGAGGAAGAATTTACTTAATTGGCATTACTTCATTTAACAGTTTGCGTGTCGTGCGGTGAGGACGTTTGTTGCTAAAAGTCCTTGATATATTTATGGATATTTTGTAAAGCAAGTGAACAACGAATTCAAGACTTTGAACCATACCAATCCATTATATTAGTTTCCAACTTTTAAACTTTTGACTTGTTTGTATGAGTAGGAACCAGATATGTGTATACTATTTGAGTAACATATCCCATTTTACCTCCTATACTTTGCTAGGAATATGATTGGGTGGCAGCCACCACATGCACGTGGAGACCATGTGTATTGCATTTTAGGTTATTATGTTTCCATATTACGTTAGTAGCTTATGTCAATACACGGGAGATGAGCGAGCACTTCTATTGAATTTACTGACCCCATATCTATTGTATTAGGCCAAGAGCACACTTTGTAACTCATAATGTCAAAATTATAATTGACTTTGATAAATTATTATTCAATAAAAAAATATGTTTGTGTTTTAAACAGTGGAAAAGGAAGGCGCGACCATATTAACAACAAATCAAGAAACATTACATAGATGCAGTAGGTGGATAATAAATAATATGAAACCCATAATGGCCGACAATATTCAAACAACATGTGAAGATGCACCGAAAGATCATCAGGTAAAGTTAAAAGGTTCTTTAAAGTACGTTGCGCTTTGAATCTAAGTCTTAGTTAAATTTCACAGCATGATTCATTATTAAATGTCTGCACTATATTAACCTTCTTTGTTTTAAATTCGATGATTTGTTTTTCAACTTTTTTATAAAACAACTAATGAACAATAATATATAATGTTTTATGTTAGAAATCTATTATACTAATCAAAGGGACATTACCTATGAGATAAATAAAAAATATTATTAATTAATGTTTGTTCAATCATTAATGACAGTAAAATAGTGAAATAATAATTAGCCAATGGGGCTCAAATTGGTAAAAAATCAGCTAAGAAACATTGATGATGAATTTTTAACTTGCAATTGAATAATTCCAACTCATCAAATCCGTATTCATTTGACCTTTATTTTAACCCCAAAGTTAGTGACTGATTACTCGTGTATTCAGCTATCAAAATGAAAAGAATGTCAACAATGAAAGTAAAACAAGGATGAATCATTTGTTTGACTCATTCGATCAGGCAAAACATCATTCTTATACAATTAGAACAATGATAGATATAGTTCTACACCTACAATATAAAATCAAACAGACCTATACAAATCGAAATACTCGTAGTTGTTTCTATTAGTGAACATATTATTGTTTTTATCGCGTTTATATCACCGTCGGCAGTATTCGGATGTCATTTCGAGTGTTAATTATATAACGTCTAGACAAAAATGCACACGAAATGTGATACAAAGTATCGAGTCCATGTTTCGTTAATTTTTTTTTTAATTTTTTTTTGTAATTTTGATATACTTTGTAGTATGTTAAAAAACAAATATCAGAATTTAAGTCCAATCGGTGAATATGAATCTGACAGAAACTAACACTTTACAAGCAATTATATCAGTTTATTCTCACTTCTTATTCTACAGGTATTACGAACCAGGGGAGACAAGAATAGAATGGTTTTATATAATTTGATTAATTGTAATGATACCGATTTTGACAGTTTTATTCAACAACTTGAAAAAACCAACCAGCAACATATAATTGAAGTTTTAAATAGAGTAAAGACTGATATCGTCTTAGCACAATCACAAACCTCAGCAAAAGAAACTAATTTTAGCCAAGGTATGTTTCGAATAGAAATCAATTGAATAGTGTGCATTGGGACAAAATATTCAGCTTCAACTGAGTCACAGGAATCGATACGAATAATTTCATGGAAATGGCAATCACACATATTTCAACGGATTCAGAGCAAATCCGGGAAATTAAATTTAAAAAATATAGACCAAGACAGATTCAAAATTTGAATTCTAATTAAAAAAGTTACGTTTTTTTTTTCTTCAGATCATCAGTTTTATAATGGTAACCTATACATTATTATGAAATCGGACGACAAAGAATGGAAGCCTGTACTTCACGAGCAAAAGCCAATGAATCCAAAGTCTCGTGTGATTACATTAGAGAAAGGCCATTGTGTATATAAGTATGTTTAATTTTCTTTTTATTCACCTCAATACTTTTGTGTTATGTATTGCAGTAATATTTGGTATGTTTACTATGCATTGACTTTAACCCAACGGTACACAAGAGGTCTTATTTTTTACGCTTTTTAAAGTTATGTTTATGATTGAACTTTTCACAAAACATTGAAATGCTGAATATCTTCAGAAGTAGAGATCGCGATAGCATTATTACGTAAAAGAGGATGCTTTTAGTGAATCCAAAACAAAAGGTAAAATCCCAAGATACTGAACTCCGAGGAAAATTCAAAACGGAAAGTTCCTAATCGAATGGCAAAATCAAAAGCTCAAACACATTAAACGAATGGACAACAAACATATTGAATTTCAAAAGTTTATTCCTGTAAGTTTTCCAAATTACAGCTTAAGCAATCCAAGTTGTGATGCCCCACTATTTTTAATTTTTTTTTTATTGTGTGTACTTGTAACATTAATAAAAATAATGATAAGACAACATTAGGTTAAACAATGACATACTTTGTTTGTCATATTCATGAAAGAAATATAACAATCAGAAGAGTATGAATGCCATTTTTATGTATGCGTATAACGTGTAAAGTAATAGATTAAAAAAAATTAGCATGTATTATATGATCTAATATATTCGAAATTTTTCTGTATGTCTTAGAATAATTAGCTTTACCTCATCTGAGGAGTTAACAAGTAGAGAGTTGGAAAATGCTGCTAATGTACTAGATGAGCTTACATATTTTACAAAAGTAAAAATTATTTGTCGTCAAAATGAGGAGGATCTTCATGATGTGATAATTCACTGTACAAAATCATGTGAAGCGGAAAAAAGACTATCTGAGTTAGACAATAGAGGTTATACTCAAGGGCCACCAGCAAGTGAGGAGTTTGGGTTGATTGACGGAGAAGAAATAGAAATTCGTTTTGAGCACAATATACAAATGACAAAGTATAAACTCTTTCCTCTGAAGATAAAATATTTTGCAAATATAGAACCAATGAAATTTTCTGGTCGAATTGAGATAGTTGATATAAACGACCAGCGAGGTGATGCAACGCATCACGGTCAACTAGTATATAAAGTAACAACTGGTAGATATGATAAAGAAAGAAAAGGAACCATGCACATACATTTTCCAAAGGTAAACCATTAATGTGTTATGACAGATAGTCCTGGTTTGAAATAGTTAATTGGTCGATAAGCTATAATATGCTGCTCGGTATTCTTTCTAAGATAAGTTGAAAATGACATATCAAATTGGTGAAATTTTAAATGAATAAAACATTTCTCAGACAAAACTGTTCCTACCTTTTTTGGATAACAAATATACATTTCAAATATATTTGTAGGAACTGGAAGCAAATATTGAAGACTTTGTGCATACAGGTGTTGATCCAGGTAATAATTCATGAAAATAGTAGTTGATTTAACTCTTGACCTTTTTCATATAGAATGATTTAATGATTGTTTCGTACTTTATTTGGCCATTTTAACTTTTTTTATTCGAGCGTCACCGATTTTTCTTTTGTAGACGAAATGGGCATCTGGCGATTATATTACATTTCACTTCTGATATCTATGATGAGTTTATTCTTAATTTTACGACGATAAATGTACATACAAAAGGGTTATTTTGTTGTGTTGAATGTACATGTATGTTCCACGGCTGTCAATATCATGGACTATTATGATACTAATATTGCTTTTATAAATATGTTGATATATCACATTAAACACTTTAAATGTAACCATGCCTCATGTTAATCACAATAAATATTTTGTAAAAAGACCCTATCATTCTCAATTAAAACTTAAATACATCTATAGTTGAGAATAGAAATGGGGAATGTATCATAGAGACAACAATCCAAGAAAATGACAGACAACAGTCGAAGACTATCAATCGGTGTACAAGACAGCGAAAAACAAAAATTTAAACAAAATTCATCTGAATATCCTGACAAAGTTAAATTATAATATAATTTTGTGTATCTATAATTTTGTTTTCCTGATATGCGCATCGTCTACATGTACATGCTGTCCATCAGTATTGCTAAGATTGAGTGTTGGAAAACAAAATTAAATCCAAAAAAAACACAAGCACCATGACAATATACACTACATATCAAAATGTACTTATACACGCGAATTCACGTAGGTATATAATCTTCATCAAAGTTGTATATCCTTTTATAGAAGTTCGGTTTACAATATATTGGTGACGAACGTAACTTATTACTACATTTCTATAATAAATACAAGATGGTTTTCTATTTAACAGTTAGACTTTTGGCAAAGCATATCGCCTGGCAACAGACGTATGATAATTCTTATTCAACAAGATGGGTGACATATGCTGGAAACTTAGTACAACAAGACATGCCAACATACAGACAAATTATCAGAGATATAGACGAATACCAATCAAGTGATTCAGAAAGGGACAGATGTGAAGCATTTATATTACGATGGTCCTCACATTATTCCGATCCTAACATAAATAAGGTAAAAAGAATTACAGGTAATATTTGATAATCAGCACAAAGTGATAAACGTCACGAATTGGTCGGCCGATATGATTTGTTGGTGTTTTATTTTAAACTCAATAGTAAAATGCGTTCGCAGTACTAGTATTTGTTATTTATAGTTACCAAAAACGTTTGCCGTGGTTTTGAAAAATAAAATAAAAAACCCATCTCTCATGTACTAGGAAAATAAACACCAGAACAAAAAATGTTATTTTACGATGAAAGAAATATGCTTTATGCTATCCAAAAGTAATACATTTATACAGTATGCTACAATTTTTATGTTGAAAAACGTTGAAGAATATTTCTGTTAGACTATTTTTATGTCCTTTTTGATGGGCATTACGTTTTCCAGTCTGAGCGTCCTTTTGTCCTTCCGTCTTCCCCACTTCAGGTTAAAGTTTTTGGTTGAAGTGTTTGGTCAAGGGTGATTTTTGATGAAGTTGAAGTCTTATCAACTTGAAACTTAATACATATGTTCCCTATGATATGATCTTTGTAATTGCAATGCCAAATAAGATTTGTGACCCCAATTTTGCGATCCCTGAACATAGAAAATGATAGCGTAAGTGGAGCATTCGTGTACGATGGACACATTCTTGTTTATTTTTACATGGGGAATGATGGTATTCAGGATTGAAAAATCAAAAGTTTTAATAGAACTTATATCAGAAAAAGCTTTTCTTGTTGTTATTGTTCAAAAGCTTTAGACAATTTTAAGATTAGTAAAATGTCGTCAACCATTGGAACTCTCTTTTTGTATAAAAATAAGACATAAAATTGAGAATGGAAATACATTATACACGAACGTCTTAGAACTGTTAATTGTGAGAAAAAAAAATAATGTATATTTCAGATTGAAAAAATGCTGGAGGCACAGTCTGAAGAAGAGACACGACAGAAGGCTAACCAATTCATTATGTTATATCTACCACCATTTGGTTAGTCGTTTTTTCATTCTTTTTAACTGCTTTACTGAATGATTAGAGATTTTATCGATTTTCAGCATTTTTCGTCGTTCCCTTCTCCTTTTATCATCCTGCTCAGTTGCACAGTAATTCTCGTAGCATGGCTTTGTGACGTGATCAGACATAATCAAAGACGGCAAAATGTCTCAGAAGATATAATCAAACGTATTGTCTTTATTCGTAACAATTGAGGGAAAAAGAGCAGCAAAAAACGACGAAAAGATCAAATGGATATCGTAAAATATCAGCCGCTCAATACAATGTAAAGCTATTTAGCACGTTTGCTGAATTCACCACAAAAAAAGTTTGTATCGTGGCTCGTGGGTGATATTGAATTAGATCAATTTGTAAAAAAATCGATGATCCGTTTTGATATTTCGTTGTCTAAGTTACACATACAAATCTGTTCTTGATATCTGAAATGGATTTATATAAGGCATGAGTACTAATGAGATAACTCTTCATGCACAATGTAAAAACGTTATTAATTAAAGGACAAAGGACGGTCTTAAACACGAAGCTTTGGCTCACATCGAACAGCAAGCTTTAAAGAGCTCCAACATGACTAGTGTTAAACAATTCAAACAGAAAAACTGACGGTCTATATGAAAAACTATGGACCACACCAAAAAAAAAACCACAACCACTGAACAACAATTTTGTTCTTTCGAACGTTTCAAAATTAGCTAGATTATTTGTTTTACATTCTATCTCTACATCAGATATTCTAGAATTAATGTAGCTTGAATTTGAATTTGATAGAAATCTTATTTATTTTTTTATTCGAAGGATATTTTACAAATGAGAGAATAGAAAAGATAGCATATATCATTGCACGGGATTGGAAAATTATTGCAGAAAAATTAAACTTCAGTAACTATGATATAAGTCGAATCATTTCGTCAGAAGATGGACTCGTACGACAAGCCATGAGAATGTTAGAAATGTGGAGAATTGTAGATGCAGTTGTCATGACACCAGAAAGTCCGCTAAGAAAGCTGTGTAAGATCTCCGAATCATTGATCTGTGTTAACGCATTAATTGAATGGTTAAAAGAGTATGAGAAGAATTCAAACGATAATAGTTCAACAGATTGAATACATGTCAGGAACCCATACTGATACAAAATATCTGAACATAATTTTATAAGATTTTTTTTCATTGTCATTTTTTACCTAATCCACAATAACAAAGAAATGAACAATAATTATTAGACCGTTGGTTTTCCCGTTTGAATGGTTTTACACTAAAAATTTTGGGGCACTTTATAGCTTGTTGTTCGGTGTGAGCCAAGGCTCCGTGTTGAAGACCGTACTTTGACCTATATTATATAATGGGTTACTTTTATAATTTGTTATTGATGGAGAGTTTTCTCATTGGTACTCACACCACATCGTCCTATATCTTAATAATTAAGAAATAAAAATATTTTTAGATTGCATATCAGATGATATATGTCATAATACGGTCTTTTGACTCCGAATTCATATATTTTGACAAGTTACCTACTCTTTGCTAGGACATCCTGGTACCAAATAAAGTAAGAGCAACACAAAGAAGCAAACATCAACCGTCAATCAGTACAACTTTTGGGGGAAATTAACAGCTTTATAATTTCTTTATGAGACAAAGTTATCGGAAAACAGTACAATCCGCTGCCCCCTAAAATTACGCTGAAAGTTTAATGTGACTTATTTTAATTGTTCATACTCAACCGAGTACCAGAATGTCAATCACAGAAAATGTAACCTGTCGAAAATGTATATAATCCAGACTCAAAGGTCGGTAACATGAAAATAATCTATTATGGCTTCTGTATGAGTTTGATTCAAGACAATATTGGCCTGACAGAACTATATTGATGGAGGCAGCCCATTATTGTCAGAGAATCAACAAACGAAATATGAAAATGTCAAAAAGGAAAGTTTCTAACATATCAATAAACTGAAATAAAAGAACCTAAAGAAAAGATTGATCAGTATTATTGAATTGAAAAAAAGGCTAAATACAATACGAAGTTGGAGAGCAATTACAAATCTTGCTGCCAAATGCAACTAAGGCGATCTATTCCCGGGGTTTAAAACCTTTGATATTAAAAAAAGGTTTACTTTCCTTTTTGGTATTATTGGCTTATTTGTATTTTCCAGACTCTAGTAGTAACTGTATAGAGTGATGCAGATCTCCTTCCGTTCGTTAATACGTTTGCTTATCCGTCTGTCGCTCTTTTAGTTTGTGGGTGATTGTCAAAATATCACTTGACTATACATTTTTTAACTTTAACACAATACATTGGATTATATTATACAGTTCAAAGTCGATTTGGATGGTTTTCAAATGTACGGTTCAAAAAGTATACCCCTTTGTTAACTTTCAAATTAACATTCATAGCTATGTCTTCCACATTTTTGGTTGGCTTCATGTTGGGTGGGCTTTAGCTTTCTTTGTAGTGTTTTATAGTTTAATATTTGTATTTTCGATAGTTTTTCTATCATGGGTTTTTCTGTTTTTATCTGACTTATGATACAATTCCTGTTTAATCACGATTTTGATATTTTGGATGCAATCTATACCTGTATATATAATATATGTAGTGGGCATTATTCACAGTTTGTAAAGTCATTGAAGGAAGAATCCTACATTATACAAATCGTTGTATCAAGTTATTAATCGTTCCGGAATTGCAAAATATAATATGTCATGTTTTTTACTGTTTAATGCATTGGAAATCTTGTTGATCTTGCAGGTTTTTATTTTTAATTTTATGTACTCGGCAAATGTTAGAGATACAATGAGGTTTACTGTCTGCTAATGTTAATCCTTAACATCTTTAATTCATAAAAATCCATACTTTATATTGACTAATAAAAATCGTAATCGTGGGGCATTCAATGATTATGTTTTATCAGTAGTAAATGAATTCTAGTCTCAATTGGTCATTTTGATCAACATTATCCGAAATGTCTGAATAAAATATTAATCAGTTATTGTGAGTCTATATATTAATTGTCATACTTATTCACCGAAATAAAGTCATTACCGCCAGCCAATTTGCTTGCAGTCAATTTAGTACTGTCCAGTAGGTTTTCAGACTATTCAGAATATATAATATTGATCTAAACATGTAAGTAATAGATCTTAAACGCTGATCTGCATCTGAACAGCCATTTAAACACAAGCAATAGAAATAAACTAAAACAACTTTTCAGTTTTTCATTCAAATAAAAGACTTATCCTTTGCGGGAAATTCACTCATTTTTAGACAATTTGAATGCAACTAGTACAGTTCTCTTTAGTCTTTGTCAGACTATTCAGAAGCAACATTGTTTTCCAGTTTATTCAATATGTGAAATAACAAATATACCGAATTCCGAGGAAAATTCTAAACGGAAAATCCCTAAGCAAATAGCAAAATCAAAGCTCTGTAACATGTAACCAGGCGTTTATATCTTAAATGAACGGTCCAGTAAATACTTGGATCCAAGTTGTCCACAAACAATACGTCAATACCAAAAACTATAACTGTCTATGCTATGCATAATGAACTAAAACATGCATACGGGCTCTTTGCCGATATAAAGTAACAACAGACAAATATATGTATACAACTATAATACAATAAAACACCCTGTCCTCCAAATGGGACGGTATGTCACTATAAGACAATGTGGCTGGTACAGCTTGTCCTCCGAATGGGACAGTCTGTCACTACCAGACAGTGTGGGCTGGTACAGCCTGTCCTCCGGATGGGACAGTCTGCCTTGTCAATCCGATCAACCTATACGCTTACTTGTACCCAGTACAAAGTGTCTTCTGATATTAAAACTATCCTAGCGTCTTAATATAACTGACGTACGCTCTGTTGACCGGTGGCGGCTCATCGACAGCCAACCGACAGCCTCGATAGCCGTTTCTCATTCTCTTATATACCCGTGGTCGAATACATTATTCCCTGGATAGTGGTGTTCTCTAAATGTTCTCCATACGGAACATAGAGAGCCTCCTTCGATCACCCCTATAATCTTCGACCAGGCCACTAATTTTCCCGCCAAACGTCTAAATCTGTGTAACTCTTTCTCAAGCGCAACCCATGCACAAATTCTAAAAAATTACAAAGTCATTGAAGAGAACAAGTAGGGATGGGACACTAAAATCTCCTTGTTAATGTTGTTCATATGTGTTTCTAGTTACTCGCTTTTTGTATAAATTAGACCGATAGTTTTCCTGTTTAAATGGTTTTACGCTTGTAATTTTGTATGCCCTTTATAGCATGCTGTTCAGTGTGAGCCAAGGCTCCGTGTTTAAGACCATACTTTGACCTATAATGGTTTACTTTTACAAGTTGTCTCATTGGCACTCATACCACATCGTCTTATATCTATCATAGGAAGATCGCGCTATAGGATTTTGTCAACAGTCAAATTTTAATTAATTTAATCATAAAACGATCGTTTTACTAACTTTTAAAATTATACTTGAAAAACAAAACCAAAATTGATTTGAAATATGCTTTTATTGATAGACGTCAGGAAAACGACAACATATCTTTTTCTGGATCAAATTCTTTTTTTGTTCAAACGATACAACAGCAGAAGTTGGGTCCACAGTTAGTTCGGAAACACCCTCTGACGCCATATTTCCTCGAGACTACATATGGTTGGTATGATACGTTCTCCGAGTAAATGTGAAAAGCATCAACACAACGAGCTGTGCTGAAAAGGATACAAAAGAAATTTTTGTAGTTACTTATAATAAAGTTTCTAATCAAATTGCAAAATCAAAAGCTCTAACACATCAAACAAATGCATAACAACTGTCATATACTTGGTACAGGATTTAACTTATGTAACAAGTGGTGGATTAAACATGATTCTATAGCTAGCTAAACCTCTCACTTGTATGACAGTTGTTTCAAATTCCGTTATATTATCAACGTTGTGTGAACACATATATATAAAAAAGCACAAAATGGCATACAGACAAAACACAGTAGCAAAAATGAAAGACCAGAATACATATATTTATAATAGCACGATGACGGGATGTAAACATCGTACTGTAAAGATTAATTAATATATGAAAAAATCAGAAAATGTTTATATGTTATAAAATATATAAAAATACTCATCATAGATACCTCCCGTTACATTTTATACGCCAGACGCTCGTTTTTCGTGCTCAAAAGACTCATCAGTGACGAAAGTACAAAGTAAATATCAGAAATGAAATAATTTACATACTCCGTATTACTTTACACTTTAAAATACCTTAAAAACTCTTCAGTAATATGTTCTCTCATTCATTTCATTCATTCATTTCTTTATTTCCTCTATCAAGAGATTCAATGAACAACATATATGTTAACAAATTAAATTACAAAAGTTTACAAAACAGGCAACACAATACAATATTACAATATTACAATATTTACAATAACTATAGCATATTACCAAAAGAACGTTTTAAGAAAATTGCTCTCACTAACGACAGTTCATGTACTTAGCACGCTACTGTATCATCCTTCTCGTTACTCTGCTATACTCAGCAACACAGAGTGCAACGTGTACCTGGCACAAACTTAGAAAACTGTCAGTGTCGATATTTACTGTTGTTATGTGCTTGCCCAAAAGAATGCAGTATAAATGTTCATCATCGTATGAATACAGTTCGACAAATAATTGCAATGGAAACCTTTCAATAATGAAATCCCACCATGCGTCTCTGATTGATTGAGTACCACAACAACTACAACACGCATGTACGTACACATCTAGAAATGGTCTGTCGCATAGCTCGCAAGTGCTTCCCGTGTTATTAGGGATGTCAGTTAGTAATTTTGTTATGAAGTATGCGTTTATGATTTCTCTTGATGATCTAGCGCATTTCCAGAAATCAGGGACTTTGACCGAGAAATGAATATTTCTAAAACGAGAAAAGTTATTGTCACTCTGTATTCGACGAGTCCATTCATCACTTTGTACTTTGTCTACAGTATTATTTACTATGATTTTCCAAGATTGTTTTGTAGGGAAAACTCCGTCTCGCATAAAGATAATCACATATTCATGAAGATAATATTTATATAAGATATCCATAATTTCTTGAATGAACCCATAATGTTTACGTTCGGTGTCAATAAAATAAGAGTACAGGCGCACAAGAAATAGTTTTTTCGTCAGAAATTTACCATTAAGGCTACAAAGTTTTTGTAAGAAATATAACTTCTTTATCTCTATAGTTGAAGTAATGGGATGCAATCCAAGTATACTTTGACACATATCCGACCTAGTTGAAGTTCTTAAGTCTAAAATACGCTTGACTATAAAGTGCTGAAAACAATTCAACGTTGCTATATCGTTTGACTTTAAATTAGTCCACATTTCACAACCATACAGTACAGTAGGTAACACAATAGATTTATACAGTTTAAGTAGAACGCATGGATTTGCTGACTTGAGACATACACCATTAAGAGCGAAAAATGAGTTTTTGCCTCTTCTACATGCGTAAGAGGTCCTTTCTGCCGATCTAAATTTATAGTTTAGTTCAATACCCAAATGAGTATAATCCTCTGCTAACGGGAGAACACTGTTTGCAATATGCCAATCGTATTGTAACCGAACTTCTCGTGGATTTAGGGAGAATTGCATTACACAAGATTTCTTCGCATTGAAGCAAAATCGCCATCTATTAGCATAGTCAGCACATGTATCTAACATTCGCTGTAAACCTGACGGGGTTGTGCCAATACATGAAATGTCGTCAGCGCGAGCAGGAGAGCAACTAGCTATATGATATACACCTGTTTTCTGGTTACATTTTTCAAGTTCAACCAACATTTCGTTTATAAATATCAAATATAACAAACCATTTAATACCCCTCCCTGTCTTACACCTTGTAATACTGGAAAAAAATCAGAATGACATTGGTTAACAACTACAGAACTCATGGTACCAATATGACAGTCATTAATAACTGACCACATTTTACCTGTTACCCCTATATTATACAATTTATACATTAACCCAATTCTCCATACAGTATCAAAAGCTTTTTTACTATCTAAAAATGCAACAAATATTTTACTGAATAATTCAAGGTTATGATAAATAGTCTCATGTAGGTTAAATGATGCTGTTAAGCAACAAAGGTACTTTTGAAATCCTTGCTGTTGGAGATTCGGAATGTTTTTATCAAATAGCACAAAATTTATTAACCGAGCTTTAATAACGCTTTCAAATAATTTCAAAACACAGGACAGTAAACTAACTGGTCTGTAGTTATCCGGTGAAGTCTTGCACTTGGTTCCACCTTTGAAGATAGGAACAAGGAGGCCTAGTTTCCAGTTCTGCGGTATTCGCCCTTGTTTGACGATGATGTTGAATATAGCGGTTACACACTTCACAACAGAGATACCTCCGTGACGCAAATGTTCGTTTTGGACTCTGTCATGTCCGGCGGCTTTTCTATACTTTAACTGTCCTATTAATTCGGTAACTTCTTTTTCAGTTATCAACCCACCAGGTAAGTATTCACCTTCAACACCACATGTTTTAATAATTTCATTGTATGTACTCTCGATAGAACATTTAAAGTCATTGTCAAAATTATTCTCATCCTTTGGTTGGTATATATCATGGAAATATTCGGCGAAACAGTTTGCTACAGACTCAGGAGTATTACACACTTTATTTTCATACACAATCTCGGGATAAACTTTAGACGAACGACCTTTAAAACGTTTTATTTGTTTCCAAAACAGACGCACATCACATTCGGCAGTTTCATTGAGATCATCATAACAGCTCTGTATATACTGTTCATTAGCCACTTCTTGTACACGTCTAAACTCGGACTTGGCCCTTTTGCACATTCGATAAGAGTCAAAATGCATGCCTCGAGGCCGACTTTCTAGTACCCAACATCTACGCTTTGATCTTTCGTTGTCATGTGCTCGTTTTACATCTGCGTTCCAGTAAGATTTTGTATGTGGATTAAAACCGCATTTCGGGATTGCAATGTCAGCAGTAGTGTGTAAAATGTTAACGAATTCGTCATTGATGGCGTCAATATCGACATAAGAAAAATACCTCATTTTATCAATCAACATATCAACGGGATCATTCAGCAGTTTTTTGTATTCATTTATCGGCGCATCTGAAACTTTATGCCAAGCAGGTAATTTGTAGCAAGAGTTAATTACAAGAGGCGAGGTTTGAGTCTATCACAAACTCAGCCACAACTGGCAAATGATCGGACGTGCTAGGATTTCATAGTACCTTAGTTTTCTATACATACCTTCGTTGCATAAGATATAATCTAACATTGTTTGTTTGGTTATTTGTTTGGTTATATACGAATAATTTGGCCCTTTTATTTGTATTTCACCCCCCCCCCCCCCCCATACAACAAATGATGCCTAGATACAAATTTTAATAACTCTTTTGATTTATAATTGTTTGACATAGATCTGTCTTTATCTAATCAGCTAGCATTTAAATCACCTGCAATTATACAATTACCATAAACACTATAGTATGTATATAAATTATCTAGTATATTTAATTCACTCTTATAATTTTCAATAGAGTCATCAGATGGTAAGTACGCACCAAAGATAAAAAGTGAACCATAAGACTGGTTTTTAAGTTCAATACCAGCTATTCTACTGGAGTTAATGTCACTTATTTCATTTACAGAAAACTGAAGTGAAGTTTTGTATAATATGGCAATACCACCCTTACCATGATATGCGTTATACCCTATGGGTAATGCATCAGCTTTACTTATACAGTTGTACCCTCTTTCTATAGTAGATAAATAATGTAAAGACCTTTCTTTCAATTTATGTTTCGATATAACACATATATCACAATCAGTATCCTTTAAAAATTTACTAAGACAAATAGTAGAAGACATGATACCCCTGACGTTCCAAGCTACTAACTTAATACTAGACATAAAAAACAAAATGAGTAATACATTCAGAAATAATACAACATCTGAAATAATAGTTCTATTCATTATGAAAGTTTTTAGTTTTTGACTTGTTTTATATAGCTTGGAACCTCGGAGCTTCGTTGATACCACGCCTGGTTACTAAGCCAGCATCTACAATGCACACCACTTGGCCAAAAGTTTTCCCCTTCAATAATATTAGCACATTGTTCGGATACGTTCAATTTAGCAGACACATAGCGTAAACTATTTCGCGATTGAAACAATCTCAGGTATGTCACTTGCACATTTCTACTCTCTAAATATGTCATGATTCCGGAACGGGTTGACTTCGAATCAATTCCTGACAAGTAATACCTTGCGGACCTTTTCCGTGAAACACCAGTAAAGAAGTTGTCATCAGTGGACTGAACTGCAGCAGTGCAACCCTGCATCCGAACAGGTATTTTGAACGTCGTTGGTTCATCATTTTTATAACTGTCGTCTTTTTTGCAAGAACATTTGTACGGAGTGTTTCGTGTGGTTGTTGTGAGTCTTTAACTGTACCGTTAGAAATCTCCGATTCGGGTGATCGCATTTGTGAATTATAACTCTGAGTTGTACTATCAGTAGAACTGACTGGAATGTTATCTGGGGTAATGTGTGGGCTAAATTTTGTTGCGTACGACTGTTGACACGACATTTTTAGTTCGTTAAAACTTTTTTGTGCACTTAGAAGTAGTTTGCTATGTCGTATCTGTTCATTGCCTATCTGTTTAATTTTTTCTGAATACATGTTGAAATCAAATTCACCAATTGCTTTCGATTGCTGATTTAATAATTTTAAGTTCGCTTCGTATTGCGTGTATTTACGTTCGCTGAATACAATATGCTTACTCAGTCTCTCGTTTGAGTCTTCCAATTCTCGTCTCAACTTCTCATTCTCAGTTTGTAATTTTTCAATTACTGTACGGTTAGCTTTACCCAACTTTTCAACTTCGTTCAACCTATCAATAGTCATATGAAGCGTTGTTTTTAATTCGATAAGATGGCAATTCAGCGGTACTGCGTTATGTTCGCTTACAGATTTAGACTCGTCCTTACGAAAAACTTCATCAATGCTAGACGGGTCGCCAGAAATAAACTACTGTAATAAGTAACAGTCTTTTGCATACTTTTGAGAGGATGAACCTCTGTTTGTACTTTTCCTCGTGATTAATTTCCCTAAAGGACACCCCTGTATTGACTTGGCTTGACTGGTTAACATACTCCTATACCATGTTATAGTATCATCAGAGTCATTTGTTAATTCAATTAATTTTACAATATATGAGTCTCTAGGAAGATCTATCAATTCAAGGTCTAACATCGCAATAAAATCTTGGTTAGGTATACAATGTGTCCCTTGACTACTGTCTTGAGAATCTTGACTATCAACAATGGAGTCGTCATTGTTTACATTTTGGCGGACTGGGGTGCCGATTTCTGTTAATATATGCACTATCTGACTATTCTGTGGGGAGTATTGCTTGAAAGTGTCATTCATATTGTAAAAGGAATCTACGTTACCACTTTTATCAGCTCCTACATCAGAAATAATACTTGTATCATACAAATCAACACCTGTCGTCTTACATGTACGTCCATTCACATCGGACGCCATACTTTTTTTTTTTTTTTTAACGGTCTAATTTATATAAAAAACTATGGACCACACCAAAAAAAAAACCACAACCACTGAACAACAATTTTGTTCTTTCGAACGTTTCAAAATTAGCTAGATTATTTGTTTTACATTCTATCTCTACATCAGATATTCTAGAATTAATGTAGCTTGAATTTGAATTTGATAGAAATCTTATTTATTTTTTTATTCGAAGGATATTTTACAAATGAGAGAATAGAAAAGATAGCATATATCATTGCACGGGATTGGAAAATTATTGCAGAAAAATTAAACTTCAGTAACTATGATATAGGTCGAATCATTTCGTCAGAAGATGGACTCGTCCGACAAGCCATGAGAATGTTAGAAATGTGGAGAATTGTAGATGCAGTTGTCATGACACCAGAAAGTCCGCTAAGAAAGCTATGTAAGATCTCCGAATCATTAATCTGTGTTAACGCATTAATTGAATGGTTATAAGAGTATGAGAAGAATTCAAACGATAATAGTTCAACAGATTGAATACATGTCAGGAACCCATACTGATACAAAATATCTGAACACAGTTTTATAAGATTTTTTTTCATTGTCATATTTTACCTAATCCACAATAACAAAGAAATGAACAATAATTATTAGACCGTTGGTTTTCCCGTTTGAAAGGTTTTACACTAAACATTTTGGGGCACTTTATAGCTTGTTGTTCGGTGTGAGCCAAGGCTCCGTGTTGAAGACCGTACTTTGACCTATATTATATAATGGGTTACTTTTATAATTTGTTATTGATGGAGAGTTTTCTCATTGGCACTCACACCACATCGTCCTATATCTTAATAATTAAGAAATAAAAATATTTTTAGATTGCATATCAGATGATATATGTCATAATACGGTCTTTTGACTCCGAATTCATATATTTCGACAAGTTATCTACTCTTTGCTAGGACATCCTGGTACCAAATAAAGTAAGAGCAACACAAAGAAGCAAACATCAACCGTCAATCAGTACAACTTTTGGGGGAAATTAACATCTTTATAATTTCTTTATGAGACAAAGTTATCGGAAAACAGTACAATCCGCTGCCCCCTAAAATTACGCTGAAAGTTTAATGTAACTTATTTTAATTGTTCATACTCAACCGAGTACCAGAATGTCAATCACAGAAAATGTAACCTGTCGAAAATGTATATTATCCAGACTCAAAGGTCGGTAACATGAAAATAATCTTTTATGGCTGCTGTATGAGTTTAAGTCAAGACAATATTGACCTGAAAGAACTATATTGATGGATACAGCTCATTATTGTCAGAGAATCAACAAACGAAATATGAAAATGTCAAAAAGGAAAGTTTCTAACATATCAATAAACTGAAATAAAAGAACCTAAAGAAAAGATTGATCAGTATTATTGAATTGAAAAAAGGCTAAATACAATACGAAGTTGGAGAGCAATTACAAATCTTGCTGCCAAATGCAACTAAGGCGATCTATTCCCGGGGTTTAAAACCTTTGATATTAAAAAAGGTTTACTTTCCTTTTTGATATTATTGGCTTATTTGTGTTTTCCAGACTCTAGTAGTAACTGTATAGAGTGATGCAGATCTCCTTCCGTTCGTTAATACGTTTGTTTATCCGTCTGTCGCTCTTTTGGTTTGTGGATGATTGTCAAAATATCGCTTGACTATACATTTTTTAACTTTAACACAATACATTGGATTATATTATAGTTCAAAGTCGATTTGGATGGTTTTCAAATGTACGGTTCAAAAAGTATACCCCTTTGTTAACTTTCAAATTAACATTCATAGCTATGTCTTCCACATTTTTGGTGGGCTTCATGTTGTGTGGGCTTTAGCTTTCTTTGTAGTGTTTTACAGTTTAATATTTGTATTTTCGATAGTTTTTCTATCATGGGTTTTTCTGTTTTTATTTGACTTATGATACAGTTCCTGTTTAATCACGATTTTGATATTTTGGATGCAATCTATACCTGTATATATAATATATGTAGATATATTTATTAATAGTATCGGAAGCACATGTCTGTGTTTGTTTATGTTCAACACGTGCTGATGAGCACATGGTTGCATACCTGGTTTGTTATTGTATAATTTGATTGGCTATTGTATGTCGCAATGCAGGTATTCTACCCGTTTGTACGAGGGTAGGATTGTGATTCTCGTGCAGAATCTCATTATAAATATAAGATATTTTTACAACCAGTTATTCGACGTTCTGCCTTTACCGAGTAGCATACCTTCCGTTTCGTTATACACATAATGACCGAAAACCACTCAGACGACGAGGACACATTGCTTTTGCACGAGCCACCAGTACATTCAGGTGCTAAGTCTAGTTCTGTACCACAGATAAGTGATCAAACTTTTGAACTTTTTACTTCTTATTTTGATAGTAAGATTTCTTCTCTGAAGAACGAGTTAGTCTCCGGGAACGACTCCCTAGCTAAGAAGCTCAAGAAGGAGGTGTCCGTTAAGCTTAAGGGGGAAGGGAATCAGAATCAATACTCCTTCAACTCAGATATTGTTTCCGAATTGCAAAAACTTCAGAAGCGTACATCCGCGGAAGATTCCGTTAGCACCAATTTGATATCGGGCCTTATTCTTAAAATCAACAGGAGGAATAAATTGATTCGAATTGCCGACAAGTCGCCAGCAGGCTGGTCCACAGTCAGAGAATACGAAAGTGATGACCTAGCATCAGACTCAGAAGATGAAAAAACGTTTACGGCAAGCAGAGAGCAGGGCCCTCAAGACCATCAAAGAAAAGAAACCCGTGGAAAACCGTACTCAAAACCGTCCGCCACCGTTTCTAGACCTGCCAACTCTACTGATACTAGTAACAGTTACTATCAGCATTACAACGCTACTCAGCAGCCCTTTCCGAGGTTCCGTCGCCGTGAGGCGACCCCATACGACACCTGTTACGAGTGTCATCAAACTGGCCACTTCAAGAGGAACTGCCCAAAAGCTGCAAACAAACCAACCTTTGGAAACTTGTCAAAGTGAAAAGATACAAGATGAGTATATTACTTTTGTTGACAATTTAATGCTATTTGGTCATATTAATGTTCTCTTTCAACATGTTAAATATTTTGATAATATAGATTTTTCAAAAATCGCTAAAGGAGTAAAATCAAGCTTATTTAAACATATAAAGTTTTGGAAACACATTTGTGTTGGACACCATTGAAAAGGGTTATATAATTCCATTTATGAAACAACCCCCTCCAATGAAATTTCGGAATAATAAATCTGCCTTAAAAAATAGTTTGTTTGTAAATGAAGCGGTAACTGAGCTAATTAGCAATGGCTGTATTCTAGAAGTACCATTTCAACCATTCGTCGTTAATCCTCTCAGTGTTGCTACACAAAAGACTGGTAAAAAGCGTTTGATTTTAGATTTAAGTGAATTGAATTTCTATGTTTTGAAAAACAAGGTAAAATTTGAAGATTGGAAAATTGCAATGGAATTCTTCCAAAAAGATCATTTTCTAATTAAGTTTGATTTAAAATCAGGATATTTTCATTTGGACATCTGTAAAGAACAACAAACATATTTAGGTTTTTCCTGGAATAACAAGTTTTACTGTTTTTCTGTATTAGCTTTTGGTTTAAGTAGCGCCCCCTATATATTCACTAAATGTTTGAGACCAATGGTAAAGTATTGGCGAGGAAATGGTGTTAATATTGTTCTTTATCTTGACGATGGATTAGGCATGGATGAAGGTTATAAAAATTGTAAAGATACTTCTGAATTTGTAAAGTCATCCCTTAAACTGGCTGGATTTATTGTCAATGAAGAAAAATCAATTTTTGAACCAGTTCAGTGTTTAGAATGGTTAGGATTGATTTGGGATTCAGAAGTTTTTACTTTAAAGGTGTCAGAGCGCAGAATTAAAGACACTAAAGATTCTCTTGATATTATACTAAAATCATTTTCAAATTTGAACGCACGTATGCTGGCTCAATTTGCCGGAAGAATTATATCAATGTCACCAGTTATGGGTAATGTCACAAATTCAATGACGAGGTATTTATATTTCGCGATAGAAAACAGAAAAACGTGGGATTCAAAACTATATTTAGTATATGAAAAATGTGTACTAGCTGAATTGAAATTTTGGCAGGAAAACTTGTTGGAGCTTATTGAGAAACGTTTATTGAATGATTCTTTACCGAGAATTATGATATATTCAGATGCAAGTAATGTAGCTTTAGGTGCATATACTGTTGAATCAAATGAAAAGATTTTTCATTGTATGTTGAATGAAAATGAGAAAAAATTGAGTTCCACTTGGCGTGAACTCAGGGCTATTCAGTTATCGTTGAATTCGTTTGAACCCGATCTGAAATGTAAAATAGTTAAATGGCATACAGACAACCAAAATTGTGTAAATATAATAATAAAGGCAGTACAAGGTTGCATTTACAACATTTAGCTTATGATATTTTTAGAATATGTACAAGGTCGGGTATCACGTTGTGTCCTACTTGGATACCTCGGTGTGAAAATTTCAAAGCTGATTTCATATCTAAAATGGTTGATATTGATGACTGGCAAACGTCGTTTCAGTTTTTTACTTTCATGAATGAAGTTTGGGGTCCTTACACAATCGATAGATTTGCTAATTTTCATAATACAAAACTGAAAAGGTTCAACTCAAAATTTTGGAATCCAGGAAGCACTGCTATTGACGCTTTCGCTCATAATTGGACAATGGAAAATAATTGGATGGTTCCTCCGATAAGTTTAGTGGCTAAAAGCATTAAACACCTCATTCTCTGTAGAGCTGAGGGAACATTGATCGTTCCAAAATGGCCATCATCGGCATTTTGGTCTTTGATTTTTAATAGAAGATTGGAATTTCAACCTTACGTTATAGAAGTTCTTGATTTTTCATCAGGTCAAAATATATTTATTCAAGGACAGAATAAAAACTCCATCTTTGGTACCAAGCATTTTAAGTCTGATATACTGGCAATTAAGATGAAAGCGACTTAATGATGTTCGAGTTTATTTGTACATATTGTTAAATGTTTACAGTATGTGAAATTTGCATTGTATTGCAAATTTGGTTCTGACACGGCTATGTATGTTGATATAGCAAGGTCTAGTGAATAGTACGATGTATATGAGATATAAAAAAAAAAAAAAAAAAAAAAAAAAAGTTTTATAATATTATTATTTGTTTATTTTATTTATACGTTTTGCAGATGTTTTTAGTACTGGTCGTTGGTCTAAAGATAAAATACCACAGAATGAAGCTCTTAGCAATCTTGCAAAATGTCTTCCAGATTATTGTTTAAATTCTAGAGCTGATAATACTAGAAAGAAATACAGGTATGCATTTAATAGCTTTTGTAAATGGTGCAATTTATTTAATATAAAGCCTTTACCGGCATCAGATTATAATGTCTCATTATATTTGATTCACTTACGAAAAAATTATAATTCTTCTGCAAAGATAGATGAAGCATATTAAGCCATTCAATGGACACACAAATTAGCTGGATATGTAAATCCTTGTGATTCTTTTCTTTGTACTTCCGTAAAAGAAGGTACACAAAGGTCAATCGGTCATCACATTGTAAATAAGAAGGAACCAATAACTCCTCATATTCTTAATTAACTGGTTTTGAAATATGGCAATACAAATAGTACTTTAAACCATAGAAGAATAGCATGTATGTGTCTCGTTAGCTATGCCGGATTTTTAAGATTTTCAGAATAAGTTAATTTAAAAAGGTCAGATGTTTCATTTCATTCATTATATATGTCTTTATTTATCGAAAAAAGCAAAACGGACCAATAAAGAGCAGGAACTCATGTTTTTATTTCCAAAACATATTCGGTTACCTGTCCAGTCCAAATGTTAGAGACATACTTGAACCAAGCGAATATAAAACACGATTCTATAGAATTCATATTTAGATCAGTTGTATATCGTAAAAAGACTAACACGTACGTGCTAAGGGGTCATGCGCCTTTGTCTTATACAAGAGCCAGAGAAGTACTGTTAGAGGCTTTAGAATCTTTGGGATTAGACAAATCAAAATTTGGTTTGCATAGTTTAAGAGCAGGTGGAGCAACAGCTGCGGCTGCTGCTGGTATTCAAGATAGAATATTTAAGAAACACGGTAGATGGTCTTCAGATACAGCAAAAGACGGATATGTGCGTGAAAACATTTCTGAAAAACTACTCGTTACTAAGAATCTTGGCTTGTAATTTTCATACCCGTTTTTTCTTATCTACTTTGTCATTTCGAAAGTGTGCTACTCACAAGGAGAGCTCATTCCTATTGTATACATGTGTTGAGTTTTATTGACTAAATAGTTTATGTTCGGTTAAGCTTGGCGAATTAGAACATAAATATATTTATTAATAGTATCGGAAGCACATGTCTGTGTTTGTTTATGTTCAACACGTGCTGATGAGCACATGGTTGCATACCTGGTTTGTTATTGTATGATTTGATTGGCTATTGTATGTCGCAATGCAGGTATTCTACCCGTTTGTACGAGGGTAGGATCGTGATTCTCGTGCAGAATCTCATTATAAATATAAGATATTTTTACAACCAGTTATTCGACGTTCTGCCTTTACCGAGTAGCATACCTTCCGTTTCGTTATACATATCCCCCACCCACCCATCCCACCCACCCCACCCATTTTGATAGATTTGAGTAAGACAGTTTAATGATGTGACAAGATAAATTGTAATAATAATGTATTTATTGTGTTTTGTAGATTGTTATTGATTTTGATTTTTAGTGGGATGGAGTCCCGATACGTTGTTTTGTTGTATTGAGAAAATTGTGTGATTTGCTTGGATGAGTAATTTGATGCAGATGGACGTTTAAATGACTATTGAAATATGAATATATATGAAATGGTTTTGATGTTTGAAGAAAAAGAAAAAATAAAGTATTAGTGTGCTACTCACAAGGAGAGCTCATTCCTATTGTATACATGTGTTGAGTTTTATTGACTAAATAATTTATGTTCGGTTAAGCTTGGCGAATTAGAACATAATGGGCATTATTCACAGTTTGTAAAGTCATTGAAGCAAGAATCCTACATTATACAAATCGTTGTATCAAGTTATTAATCGTTACGGAATTGCAAAATATAATATGTCATGTTTCTTACTGTTTAATGCAGTGGAAATCTTGTTGTTCTTGCAGGTTTTTATTTTTAATTTTATGTACTCGGCAAATGTTAGAGATACAATGAGGGTTACTGTCTGCTAATGTTAATCTTCAACATCTTTAATTCATAAAAATCCATACTTTATATTGATTAATAAAAATCGTAATCGTGGGGCATTCAATGATTATGTTTTATCAGTAGTAAATGAATTCTAGTCTCAATTGGTCATTTTGATCTCAACATTATCCGAAATGTCTGAATAAAATATAAATCAGTTATTGTGAGTCTTTATATTAATTGTCACTAGAACACAGCCGCAAAATCGCGGGCATTCAGAGCGTAGTTTAAAGTATGTAAAGTGTTGTTGGAAGAATTTTGTGAAATATTGAATGACTGGAGAATTTCAGCAAAAGTATCATAAATCATAGGTTATTGGGGTTATCCCTCCTTCCTTTATTTCCAAAATTCCCAATTTGTGGTTTTCTATCAATTTCAGTATGAATATACCTTTTCGCTGTGTCTAAACCACACCGGCAAAATTTGCTCGGACTCGATGGTGTCCAACATCCGGCACAATGACGGAACACCAATAGACAAAAGAAAGGTAGGTTTCTCCTTATTTTTTTATTTTTTTTATGATATCGATGAATATATATATACATATACAACTATTTTCTATTGTGAGATGTAATATTTTCTACAACCGTTCTATATTAACGGAGAAATAAGTCAAAATGCATGTCAAAATGACGAATTGAGTGAACCTTGCCTCGAAATTGTTTAATTTCTCGTTAAATTGTCCACATTGTACGGAAAGAAAGGTACGGGAAGATAGATATTGACACGGAGATT
This sequence comes from Mytilus galloprovincialis, assembly GCF_965363235.1. Lineage (NCBI taxonomy): Eukaryota > Metazoa > Mollusca > Bivalvia > Mytilida > Mytilidae > Mytilus > Mytilus galloprovincialis. The sequence goes on from NC_134843.1 coordinate 72,454,429, forward strand.
GCAAATTTAGTTACTATGAGCATCTCAATAATTGTATTTCTGTGTATGGAACGAAAGAAAAGGGTCATGTCAAATTAAAATAAACCGGTTTCGTCAATGTTGTTACTACACAATCACCCGGTTTCGTCTACATATATCACCCGGTTTTTTTTTTTTGAACAAACAATTTATTAAAAGAAACTTTGGCACGGATCTGAACATTGTCTTTCGGGAATTTAAATATATATTTATTGTAAAGTAAACTTGGCGTATTTTAAACGGGCACTTTTGGACATAGTTAATTATGATAATACACATTTTCCTAATGAAAGGCGTATCCCTTATTTCACTAACTTCAAACTAATTTTAAATGGAATATAAATACTGAATAGCAAACACTGGTATCTAATTATTTTGTAACATTATTATATTTTCTTTGTTTACAATAGTAGTATGTAAAGATGAAAAATAAAAGGATGTGTTTTGATTGTGCCATAATTTTAATTTACTATACTATATTATATACACTTAGTTTACAATATTTACTATCAATTATTAATACATTTATGCATTCAATTATTGACGAACAGTCCCAAACCGACTATAGTCTATACTGTTCTGCACAAGTTAAGCATGCATGCAGTCCTGCCAGATTTTCTGGTACTATATATACTGTGTTACTTGCGCACTAAAGCGAGTTTTCACACTTAAGCATCCATAACATAGCAGTGAGATTTGTAACTTTCTCCCCGTTTCTGATAGGCACATTTATTTTCATAGGCATGTTTTTCACATTATTTTTACAATTCAAATTCATTTTTTGTACAGTTTAAATTCAATTGAAACTTCAAGATAACTTTCAAAAACAATATCTGACAGTTTTGTATTTTCAATGTGAATAAAAGTTGGTTTGCAAAACATGCCGTCATTTATATCTAGGTCTTATTAAGAAGAAGTGACGGTAACCACTTATCCCATAAACATTGACAATGAGACAACTTTCTTTTAGACACAAAAAATATGTTGAATTAATCAAGTTTAGGTCAGCGTATGCCTTAAACAATGAGAAAAACACACAAACTGCATGAAAGCAAGCTATAACAGGGCCCTAAATTATAAATGTAAAAAAATTCAATCACTCTAAACCAAAATTTTAAACATCACCAAAAAGTAAACAGAAGTTTAAAATATTTATATAAGTAAGAAGTGTATAAAGTTTAATGCCGTTATAATACTTCGTTTTTGAGATATGGCGCGACATTCCTGTTTCACTTACATTTTCTGTAACTCAAAAAGATTTTTTGATTTTCACTAAAAGGTTTGCAGATCGTTTGACAATTATAAGAAATAACTATGTTGAATTTTAAGAAAATAAGATAAGCTGTCCTGAAGTTACGGTGCGACACGTTTATGCTGGACAGACGGATAGATAGACGGGCAGACGGGCGGACCGAATGACTGATAGATGGAGGAACGGACGGATGGAAGGACGGACGGACAGACGGGTGTATACAATAATACGTCCTGTCAAAATTGAGACGGGCGTGTAAAAACGCAAAGAAATGAAAAAAAAACTCGTAATTAAAGGTCAATAAGTTTTATTAGGATATCGGCCAAGTCGATGTATTTGTATATTTGTCTGCCTTATCATTTTTGCTATATAACTTTTATATATATTTGAAAAAAATGTATAGAAATCGATAAAAAGAACTTGATATTCGGCATTTATTATAATAAACATTCTTACAATATTTTAATTCGGTATACACTGTATAAGATAAGTGGCGAATCTAGATGACGTATAGGTTGCACGCCCCGACCCCACCTTTGGTTGCCAAAACTATATTGATTCCTGTATTTAACGATTTTGTATAGCAAAAAATAATCAAAATATTGTTCGACTCGCTACGCTTGGCGGTATGTAAAAGTTGTTCGAATTACGTCCACTTTGAAATAAACTGAATCCGTCTGTCCGTATATATTGTCAAAATATATTGGCCAACGTCAGTGTACGATCATCATAACACAACGGCGACAGTACAGACTCGTTTTTTTTTTGTAATGTTAACAAAATAATTATTATTGAATTTTTCGATGACCTGAGACTATTATACTTATTTGTACATAGCAGTATAGTTACAATAAGGGATAAAAAAAATATTTTAATGCATGGTAGTTGTAATCCTACATTCATTTTCTATGTCGATTATGCATGCATATACAGTTGTCTAATTATCAACGTTTATCCTTAAGAAGACTTATTTTTAACGATTGTAGAAAAGATTACATACATAGAATGATTAGATTACTTATAAAGGTGTCCATCCTTTTATGCGAGAAAATCACATATCCATTTTGTGTTTTGATTTTTAAGACCGTAAACTTTAATTTCAAGTTTAAACATATTCAGCATATTTTCCCATAACTCATATAGAAAACGCATATTTAGAGAGCTTTAATCTCAATATGCTGTTAAAAAATTTCGGAATGCAAAGTATATTAAAATATTTGTGTTCTGTAAGAGTAGGAATTCAAGTTTTTGCTTATTATTTATTTGAATCTGAGACTCATATAAATGATAAGCCGTTGTCCGGTGAACGAACTTGTTTTCCAACGACCAACAAAACTCCTTTTGAACGCTGAAGTTAAATAATCAATTATAATGTAATGCGATTATGATTTTTTTTATTTGACCAAACCGGGTTATGCATTTTGAAATCTATGACGAAACCGGGTTGTATACATTGACGAAACCGGCCAGTTCCATTTTGACATGACCCATTTCTTTCGTTCCATACACAGAGATACAATTATGGAAATGCCCATAATAACTAAATTTGCAATCTCCGTGTCAATATCTGACTATCTTCCCGTACCTTTCTTTTCGTACAATGTGAACAATTTAACGAGAAATTAAACAATTTCGAGGCAAGGTTCACTCAATTCGTCATTTTGACATGCATTTTGACTTATTTCTCCGTTAATATAGAACGGTTGTAGAAAATATTGCATCTCACAATAGAAAATAGTTGTATATGTATATATATTCTTCGATATCATAAAAAAAATGAAAAAATAAGGAGAAACCTACCTTTCTTTTGTCTATTGATGTTCCGTCATTGTGTCGGATGTTAGATACCATCGAGTCCGAGCAAATTTCGCCGGTGTGGTTTAGACACAGTGCTTTTGTATGTTATGAACATTTAAGTAAGGAGCCTGTAATTCAGTGGTTGTCGTTTGTTTATGTGTTACATATTTGTTTTTCGTTCATTTTTTGTACATAAATAAGGCCGCTAGTTTTCTCGTTTGAATTGTTTTACATTGTCATTTCGGTGCCTTTTAAAGCTAAGTATGCGGTATGGTCTTTGCTCGTTGTTGAAGGCCGTACGTTGACCTATAGTTGTTAATTTCTGTGTCATTTTGGTCTCTTGTGGAGAGTTGTCAACATGGCAATCATACCACATCTTTTTTTGTAATCAATGAATTTTGTAAAAGATTTAATGACTGGAGAATTTCAGAAAAGGTATCAAAAGTGCACATGAATAATTTTAGCGCTTATCTGTATATTTATATAAATATTCACTATATAAATAAAGTGTATTTACTTTAAATTCTAGGTTTTTCTAATCGATTCATGGTGGTCATTGATATAGTATACAGACCCTCTCTATTTAATAAACTCTGTGACCACCGTGGATAGTAAACTTGAAAATGATATATTGCAGATGGAACTCTGAAAATACACATTATTCGTAGTATATGTATGTTCAAAGTATACAAAAAAACGCAAACCGGAAGTATAGTATGACTTAAAATTTTGTACAATGACGGGACAATATCCGGATGCCCTTTTTCTCGTTTTTCTCCCAAAATAACTTAATCTGAATAATCATATGAATGGATGACAAATGCGACTATGCACTGTACCTATAGGACACAGAGGCGTGTTTGTTAATTTATTGTGGAAAGAAGAGAAGCGACACCCCAAAAGAGGTCTTCTTGTTTAATAGTATAGATACTTATTCACCGAAGTAAAGTCATTACCGCCAGCCAATTTGCTTGCAGTCAATATAGTACTGTCCAGTAGATTTTCAGACTATTCAGAATATATAATATTGATCTAAACAGGTAAGTAACAGATCTTAAACGCTGATCTTCATCTGAACAGCCATTTAAACACAAGCAATAGAAATAAACTAAAATAACTTTTCAGTTCTTCATTCAAATAAAAGAGGGACGAAAGATACCAAAGGGACAGTCAAACTCATAAATCTAAAACAAACTGACAACTCCATGGCTAAAAATGAAAAAGACAAACAGAAAAACAATAGTACACACGACACAATATAGAAAACTAAAGAATAAACAACACGAACCCCACCAAAAAACTAGGGGTGATCTCAGGTGCTCCGGAAGGGCAAGCAGATCCTGCTCCACATGTGGCACCCGTCGTGTTGCTTATGCGATTACAAATCCGGTAAATAGTCTAATTCGGTAGGTCATATTCATGAAAGGGAAGGGGATTGTAGTTACGACGTAAGGAACATATCCGATATCATTTGTGAAACGGTTATTCCATAACGGTCAACCAACTCGTGATGGCGTCCGTAAAATTTACGAAGGGATGATTTCAACTTCACTATTTGGAACTCTTGGTTTAATAGCTTCCTTGTGAGCAGCAAACCTCTATCAAGAAAATCATGATAGGAAATGCAAGCACGGGAATATCGTATCAATTGGGAGATATATACCCCGTATGCAGGTGCTGCTGGAATGTTGCTACTTAGAAATGGAAAGTTCACAATTGGAAAGCTGAAATCATCTCTTTTGTCGTAAAGTTTTGTTTTCAACCGACCCTCATTGTCAATTTCTAGATGTAAGTCAAGATATAAAGCCGACTTAATTGTATCTGTAGTATCCTTTATCTCTAGTTCGATTGGATAGATGCGTTCCACGTAGTCACCAAATTTTGAATTGTTTAGTGAAAGAACATCATCTATATAGCGGAAAGTAGAGTTAAAGGATATTTCTAACTTCTTGTCTTTCTTCCTAAGAAGTTCCTGCATTAAGTCAGCCTCATAATAATAAAGAAACAAGTCGGCGAGTAGAGGGGCACAGTTTGTTCCCATTGGAATGCCGACAGTCTGTTGAAAAACACGTCCTCCGAACGTAACAAATATGTTGTCAATCAAGAAATCAAGCATCTTGATAATATCAGTTTCAGAGAATTTTTTGTTTGAATCAGAGTGATTCTTTACAAAGTAGGATTTATCCCTCCCTAAGACAAGATACTTGTATCTACGTTGGCCATTCTTTTTTATGAAGCAAAGTAATACCAACTCTTTCAATTTGTCTTTTAGTTTCACTCATTTTCAGACAATTTGAATGCAACTAGTACGGTTCTCTTTAGTCTTTGTCAGACTATTCAGAAGCAACATTGTTTTCCAGTTTATTCAATATGTGAAATAACAAATATACCGAATTCCGAGGAAAATTCTAAACGGAAAATCCCCAAGCAAATAGCAAAATCAAAGCTCTGTAACATGTAACCAGGCGTTTATATCTTAAATGAACGTTCCAGTAAATACTTGGATCCAATTAAGTTGTCCACAAACAATACGTCAATACCAAAAACTATAACTGTCTATGCTATGCACAATGAACTAAAACATGCATACGGGCTCTTTGCCGATATAAAGTAACAACAGACAAATATATGTATACAACTATAATACAATAAAACAATGTGGCTGGTACAGCTTGTCCTCCGAATGGGACAGTCTGTCACTACCAGACAGTGCGGGCTGGTACAGCCTGTCCTCCGGATGGGACAGTCTGCCTTGTCAATCCGATCAACCTATACGCTTACTTGTACCCAGTACAAAGTGTCTTCTGATATTAAAACTCTCCTAGCGTCTTAATATTACTGACGTAGGCTCTGTTGACCGGTGGCGGCTCATCGACAGCCAACCGACAGCCTCGATAGCCGTTTCTCATTCTCTTATATACCCGTGGTCGAATACATTATTCCCTGGATATGGGTGTTATCTAAATGTTCTCCATACGGAACATAGAGAGCCCCCTTCGATCACCCCTATAATCTTCGACCAGGACACTAATTTTCCCGCCAAACGTCTAAATCTGTGCAACTCTTTCTCAAGCGTAACCCATGCATAAATTCTCAAAAATTACAAAGTCATTGAAGAGAACAAGTAGAGATGGGACACTAAAATCTCCTTAGTAATGTTGTTCATATGTGTTTCTAGTTACTCGCTTTTTGTATAAATTAGACCGATAGTTTTCCTGTTTAAATGGTTTTACGCTTGTAATTTTGTATGCCCGTTATAGCATGCTGTTCAGTGTGAGCTAAGGCTTCGTGTTGAAGACCATACTTTGACCTATAATGGTTTACTTTTACAAATTGTGACGGCGAGTTGTCTCATTGGCACTCATACCACATCGTCTTATATCTATCATCGCGCTATAGGATTTTTTTCAACAGTCAAATTTTAATTAATTAAATCATAAAACGATCGTTTTACTAACTTTTAAAATTATATTTGAAAAACAAAACCAAAATTGATTTGAAATATGCTTTTATTGATAGACGTCAGGATAACGACAACATCTCTTTTTCTGGATCAAATTCTTTTTTTGTTCAAACGATACAACAGCAGAAGTTGGGTCCACAGTTAGTTCGGAAACACCCTTTGACGCCATATTTCCACGAGACTAAAGATGGTTGGTATGATGGGTTCTCCCGGCCACTTTTATAAATGTGAAAAGCATCAACACAACGAGCTGTCCTGAAAAGGATACAAAAGAAACTTTTGCAGTTACTTATAATTCTAAGATTGCAAAAAGTAAAATCCCATAAATACTGAACTTCAAGGAAAATTAAAAACGGAAAGTTTCTAATCAAATTGCAAAATCAAAAGCTCTTACACATCAAACAAATGCATAACAACTGTCATATACTTGGTACAGGATTTAACTTATGTAACAAGTGGTGGATTAAACATGGTTTTATAGCTAGCTAAACCTCTCACTTGTATGACAGTTGTTTCAAATTCCGTTATATTATCAACGATGTGTGAACACATATATATAAAAAAGCACAAAATGGCATACAGACAAAACACAGTAGCAAAAATGAAAGACCAGAATACATATATTTATAATAGCATGATGACGGGATGTAAACATCGTACTGTAAAGAATATTAATATATGAAAAAATCAGAAAATGTTTATATGTTATAAAATATATAAAAATACTCATCATAGATACCTCCCGTTTCATTTTATACGCCAGACTCGTTTTTCGTGCTCAAAAGACTCATCAGTGACGCTCGATTGAAAAAACAAAATCTAACTAAAGTACAAAGTAAATATCAGAAATGAAATAATTTACATACTCCGTATTACTTTACACTTTAAAATACCTTAAACACTCTTCATTAATATGTTCTCTCAAATCAATGATAACACATTAAATATTGTAAAATACCTTAAGGGGCCTTTAGCAGTTGAACCTTGATTCATAGTAGATGTGGCATCTGCACAAAGACTTTCACAAGTCTCTAAACCATAACAAAAACGTGGTATTGCTGATGCATATGCACCTGCCTTGGCCTCGCCCATGCAGGCAGATTGTGCCATCTGATGGTCTGAGCCAACACTGACTTGTATGTTACCAAGAGCAACTATAAAAAAAACATTTATAAATAATACAAATATTCGTCATGTATTCAACTGGATTTGATATTTCGGGTATATAAAACGACTTAAAGATAAAAGTGAATATTAATCGTTTTAAATAATCGCATTTGTGAAACCAAGATAAAACCATTGATAAGAACGAACTAACAATACATATAAATGTGTAACTCCCTTTCATATTTCATATTTCAAGTTTTTAACTTTTTAAATTGGTGGCAATATAAAATATATTTATTTTGCTCTTTTCATATTAATGCCAATCAAAAAAAGAATATGTTTTTATTTGTATTCATAGAGTCAAAGCGCAAGGTTTAAAAATAAATAATGAATTTATATAAAAAAAAAAAAACTTACCAAAACAAAACAATAGACAATAAAGTGCTACGCTCCCCATTTTAGCTAGTTTCTATCTATAAACTTCTGTATCTATAAAACACGTTCTCATCTAAAATTAGAAATTCTCATTAACGGTAATTTACCATAATTCGTACTCAAATAGGTCGAATTATTGCTCATAAGACAAACTTATGCAGAAAAGAGAAAAAGAAAAGAAAAACGCATTTTTCTTTTATCAAAATCGTGAATCTGGCATATTTAACACCTGGTGTATGCTGAACTGAATTGTAATAAATTAACTTGCATTTCTCAGGCCTGTATGCCAGCATACGAACCTGGTGCATGTTAATGTCTACATTTAATTTATACATTGTATTTCTCAGGTCTGTATGCTAGCATACGAACCTGGTGTATGAAGAACAGCAAATATTTCAATCAAATGTTGTATTTCACAGGTCTGTATGCTAGCATACGAACCTGGGTGTTTAAAAAAAATACTTTACGTCAGTATAGCTGCTGGTTAATACCGATTTCGAGTTTTTTTAAAACTAAAAGCCTACCATTGACCTCTTTATTTTCTCCCGATGGGTAAATAGAAAAGCGTTTATTTGCAAGGCAAACCGGTCAAGCGTTTACTGTTGTATATCCATAAATGAAACCCAATTCTCAAGTTCCACGACTTTGATCGCTTTATTGACATGACAGTTATCTGGGGTTTTTTTTGGCAAATTAAAATTATTATGCGATCATAATTTGTACAAGGTTCCAAGTTGTTGACAAAATTTTAAATGACGTCAGGGACCTTCTGACGTAAGGCGGAGGGATATAGACTGATAGCCTTGACTTACACATGTTACTTTTTACCAGTACATTTAATTAAAATAATAGTAATTGGTTACAAAACAAACTGTTTTGTTTATACTTGGTATTGGTAATTGATAAAAAGTCAAAGAATAAATGGACTACTTATCTGCGGAGTCACGCACTCCTAAATGACGTCATATATAAATGTAAACAAATTGAATGATGAACGAAGGAGTTCCCGTCACGGTGAAGAAAATGGACGATTCATTGAAAAATACGCTCTATTATCTAAATTCTAATAAACCAGAAGCAAAGCAGAATGTCTGAATTTGTTATTTTACGGTAAGTAAACCTAGCTGTTTTGTAGTCCAAATAATTATGACGTCTTGAAAGGCTATTATAATTTTTTTCTTTGACGCCTTACTTCGAAGTAAGGCGTCAAAGAAAAAAATTATAATAGCCTTTCACGAAGTAAGGCGTCAAAGAAAAAAATTATAATAGCCTTTCAAGACGTCATAATTATTTGGACTAGCTGTTTTGTACATTTTCCACGATTTCATAGAACTGCAACGTAAATGGATTTTCGTGTGTAAACGTATTTTTCCTTCATAATCTGTCTCTTGTCCAAATAATTATGACGTCTGGCAAGGCTATTTTAATTTTTTTCTGGGACGCCTTCCTTTTTCTAATGTTTTTTCTTTTTCTTTTTTGAAGGCGTCCCAGAAAAAAATTAAGGTCCTATGGCTAAAATGGCCGTTTTTTCACCTCAAAATTTACTCTCAGTACAGGCAAACCTGTGCATCTGGAAAAGTTTTAAGGCATAGCATGCTCTAGATAAATAGAATTCAAATGCAATGTATGATTTAGAAAATTCATAACTTAACTGGATTTTGCCGTACACTTTTTTTCGTCCGTGCAGAAGATGATAAAATTAACAAACAGTTGAGTTTACCTTGATATGGTCCACTCAGGTACACAGTTTAAATAACCAATTATTGTCAGGTATCTATTGTCCATCTCATGTCCATGTCAAGCAATACAGCTCACTGCAATTATTACCTGTGGGGAAGTTCTCAAACCTATTTCCCAACTTAGTTTATTTTGGCACCTTCTGGAGGAATGAAAAAAAGTGCACGGCAAACTCCTGGCAAGTTTTTATTTTTCTAAAACATAAAACATATTTGAAATTTATTTATCTAGGGCATGCTATGCCTGAATTTTTTTACAGATGCGCAGGTTTGTCTGTACTCAGAGTAAATTTTGAGGTGAAAATACGGCCATTTTAGCCATAGGGTCCACATGAACCTTAAATTAGCCTTGCCAGACGTCATAATTATTTGGACTAAATCTGTCTCATGACATTATACCCCGCTAGCTCAGCCGTTTACGTTACTGGTAGAGAGGGTTCGGCCTGTGCTTTCGCTCCAGGACTTCTGACAGCATACTGACAATACAACATGAAACAATGGCAGGTATAAGAAACCTAAAAATGACCAGTGTTTACGATTTGCGAAGCAATGTATTTGCTCAAATAACAAATGACCAAAATTCATAAAACAGTTTCATATTTAATAGACAAAGACAACATATAAATACATAAATATCGCGGTATCTCCATGTGAAAATATCAATCCCTAGAATTTCAATACATATTCGAACTTCCCCTTTTTTGATAAACGATGCGGTGAAAAATACCCATTACAAGTTCAATTCAAGGAAGCGTTTGGCCTTAGTGCTATCTATAAAATAATATGATACTAGAATTTTGAGGTGTCCGTCTACTTAAAATATCGAGAGCTGTACACTAGTCGTCTTTAACTAAAATATTATCCAATCAATCAAGTTGTGACGTCAACCTTCCGAGACAAAAAGAAAATATACCCACTGGTTCCCACCGACTTTGTTAGACTAGATCATGAACCTCATTATTCTATGACTAGGGAACAAAAATCGATCCAGTAAAAAAACCATCGCATTTCTCTATACCCGTTTGATTTTCAATCCAACCAGAGCAATGTCTGAAAACGTTTTTCAATATCATTGACCATTTCAAGATCCAAAACTAAAACATGCGATAATACAAAATTCTATTTCAGAGTAAGGCACGAACAATTCCGTAGATTGACGACCGTCACTCCAAAATATCCCTCGGATTAACCATCTGTCTAAATATCGCTATCAAAATGGACCCAATCTCTTTATAAACCCAAAATCATAAAATATCTAGCTAGTGTACAATTCCCTCTATTTAATCTAGAACGGAAACGTAATTTAACATTTTAGAACTGTTTGACTACGAGACCGAAAAGAAATATATCAAATGTAAAGAAATAAATATTTAAGTCAAACATCGAAATACAAAATAAAATGAAATTTAAATACAACTTACCAGTACGAAAGTTTTCCCCAATCTAAAGAAATACTGCCCTGACGAGGTTTAAATATCCATGTCTGGACATTGAGTTCCAAGCACGAGATAAACGATCCCCGCGAAAAAGTGACCAGACAACTATAGTTATATATAGTATCTAAAAATAGAAAAAGGGGAATTTACAATGACCCATAAACGTTACAGAACACCCTCTTTTTTTTTACAAGTCGGCTTGAACACATTTACACATGTAAGATTATTGATTACGTTTTTCTTCTTTTATCAAGATTTTTGTCCACTACAATCAATTTCATGCTAGACATCGTGTGGCGAAATTTACTGCTGCTTTACTATCAACTGCCAGCCCCCCTAACCCGTAGCCAGGGGGGACGAACCCCCCCCCCCCTCCCCCCTTGAAACCAAATAAGCACTGTTAAAGTCGAGTTTATGAGACCAAATAACCCCCGCCTGGAAATTCCTGGCTACGAGCCTGCCCCTCCCCCCCCCAAAAAAAATAGCCTTGCAAGACGTCATAGGTTTTTGGACTAATCCCACCCTTTACAGTATTTAGAGAAAAAAATTAATGGGAAATACGATTATGTGTTACTGTGCATCCATAGTGATGTCGCCTTGCATTAGTTACAGAGGTGGAATTTAAGGGTGTGCTTTGTGGGAAAACTTTAGTTGATTTATTGAATGAAACAGAACTGAAGCGTCCATCTCTAAGGAATTCACGCAGTGCCCTCCCCATCTCATCCCCCTTATGAAACTTCTGGATATGCCACTGCGTTAAAGTCTCCCGGATTTAAAAAAAAATGAAATTCAGCCCCTGTCAAGATTTTTAAATTACATGGTCATTGCCGTTCAGTTAACCCATTCATGTCTTATTCTTACAACTTTTAGGGAAACAACTGTCACAGGTCAAAAAAGGGGGAAGCTGAGCGCTCAAATGTTAAAACCGGCCACACTATATAGTCTTTATATGCCTGTCCCAGGTCAGGAGCCTTGAAGTTGTCATTGGTTCATATATTTCCAGTATTTTTTTTTTCGTAAATTGTTTTGCTATAAATTATTGTTTCTTATTTTTCATGTTGGGTCCGATAGGCGGATCCAGGAGGTCCTTCCCCCCTTTTTTGTGGGAAAAATTTGGTTCATTATATAGGGAATCACTGAAGCATGGCTGGAGCCCCCTCCCCCTTTATGAAAAGTTCTTAATCCGCCATTGGACTGTCCTTTTATCAATTGACTATACGATATTGGTTTTTCTCATTGTTGAAGTCTGTACAGTTCCCTATACTTGCTTACATCCACTTCATTTGGACTTTGGTTGATAGTTGTCTCATTTGCAATCATCCCACATCTCCTTATTTTTACAATTACATGTAGATTGTATGATGTGTCCTTGTTTGGAAAAACTGAACAGTGCATTTGTCACATGATCACTGTGTGTGTGTAAGAAGTTGTCTGAATACTGTAACAGGGTAATTTATGAAGATTTTTTTTTAAGATACTTCAGATACTTTATTTCACTAATATTTGTTACAAAGCCCCTTAATGTTACAACAATGGCACTAAGGTTCATCCCTGTATTGTGAATTACCAATAAAACCCAGGGATTTCATAATAGACAATGGCAAACTTTTTATAAATCTACATAGTATAAGTGCTAGCTACAATTTTAAAAGCTTACTACTAGCCTGTATACATTGAAAAGGAAAACGTTTTAGCTTTGACCGTCTTTTGTTTAGCTTTTTAGTTTTTTTTAGAGAAGAAGTAATTTAAACAAATTAAACATACCTTTATTGCGAAAGGATTAGAACAGCACATTTCAAGAGTGTTCAAATAAGAAAAAATAATGTTACTAAGGAAATGACATATTTCATCGATCTTCAATCATTGAATCAGATGCACGGCGACAAACATTTCTTTTCAAGTGAACGACTTCAATTCAACCACTAAGAACCCTTAGTTCATATAAATTTTAAAATCAGTAATTAGGTCTTTCAACCTTTCAGGTGAAAGACCTATTGTTTTTGTTCTGATTATTATTATTATTAGGTCTTTCCACTTTTCCGTGGAAAGACCTATTGCTTTTCTTCTGATTATTATTTTTTTTTTTTTTTTCTTCCGCCTAATTTTTTTCCTTCGCTGTTTTTTTGTTTCACAAGATGTCGCTTAGAAATTTGGAATATGATATCGAACAGTTTATACGCTTTTGAAACCAACTCTGCTTAACCGAATGCTTTACCATGTAAGAGTTATCTCCCCGAACACTGTTTTTCTTGTTATCTCTAAGGCTTCGCAACCGTATAAGAAAACGACAAATTTATTTTTCCAAATTGCTCGTTATATCCTCAGGATGTTCTGTTTTATTTTGACCAAAGCTGTATCGAGATTCCATATGAGAGTTATTTCCCCTTTTGTATTTGAAATTTTGAAATGTATTTTAAACTGGAAAACCATAAGTGATAGAGACCTAGGGTCTTTTGATTTGAAATCCTTGGTCCAAAAAAATGAAAATTAGGTCAAGGTCAAAGGTCAAGGTCATATTATAAATTTTGATTTTGGCTTATTTTCACTCATTTTCATAAACCTTATAAGATATCGACAAATTATTTTTACTAAATTGTTAGTTGCGACATGTCGTAACATAATAATTTTGGTTGAAAGGGTGCGTAGACAATGACTGGGAGTTTTAGCCCCTATCATATCTAAAATTATGCGTAAAGTGATATAACTTATTAACCATACATATTAGAGACCTAGGGTCTTTTGATTTGAGATCCTCAATTTGTGACCTTGAAATTGAGGTCAAGGTCATAGGTAAATTTGACGTTCTAGATTATGACCTTTGCTTAAAATTCATATCTGTACATCATAAAGCCATAGGAACTGACATTTTAGACTGATTTTTAATATTCTAATATCAAAATAGATATTTACTGGTGGAAAGACCTTCAATTGTTCTCTGAACAATTGGTTTTTAATTATTTTTTTTTTCTTCCGCCAACTTTTTGTTCCTTCACTGTTTTTTTGTTTCGCAAGATGTCGCTAAGATATATGGTATATGATGTCGAACAGTTAATACGCTTCTGAAACTGACACCGCGTAACAAAAAACTTTACCTTGTAAGAGTTATCTCCCCGAACACTGTTTTTCTTGTTATCTCTAAGGCTTCGCAACCGTATAAGAAACCGACAAATTTATTTTTCCAAATTGCTCGTTATATCCTCAGGATGTTCTGTTTCATTTGGACCGAAGCTATCCGGAGACTCCATATGAGAGTTATCTCCCCTTTTATATATGATATAAGTGATTTGCATTTCTAACTGGTAAACCATAAGTGATAGAGACCTAGGGTCTTTTGATTTAAGATCCTTGGACCAAAAAAATGAAAATTAGGTCAAGGTCAAAGGTCAACGTCAAATTCTAAATTTTGATTTTGGCTTATTTTCACTTATTTTCATTAACCTTATAAGATATCGACAAATTATTTTTACTAAATTGTTAGTTGCGACATGTCGTAACTTACAAATTTTGGTTGCAATGGTGCGTAGACAATAAATGGGAGTTTTCGCCCCTCTTATATTTAGAATTATGCGTAAAGTGATATTACTCATGAACCATACATATTAAGGAACTAGTGTCTTTTGATTCGAGATGTTTAGTCTATGACCTTGAAATTGAAGTCAAGGTCAAAGGTTAATTGGACGTTCTAGATTTTGACCTTTGCTTTTAATTCATATCTATACATCATAAAGCCATAGGAACTGACATTTTCAACTGAATTTTAATATTTTCATATCAAAATAGATCTTTATTAGTTGAAAGACCTTCAATTGTTCTTTGAACAATTGGTTTTTAATTGTGATAATGTAATGCTAAACGGGTCTTTGTTCTGTGTATTTTGGACAGTCATTATTTTGAATATATTTATCTGAGATCTAATACATCTTGCCTGTTAACATCTATATACATGTAGGGAACTAGCTATTACATATTTCAGTCTATATACTAGTAACGAAGTCCGTTTAATGTTCACATGTTTAATCATATAAAAGTACATGTATATATGATGTATTTAAAATGTTCACAGCCCAGGTATACAGTTATAAATTCCAATACAAAACGTTACTTAGTTCCAACTCTATAAAACAAAATGTTACTTCATTCTCATCTATATTGCAACGTAATTGTTACTTCAAGCTACTAGATCCTACACCAATATAACCGACCAATGCAAAAAGTTTCTAACAAAATCGTGCTATAAACCGCTGTCCTTAAATTAGATTAAACATTGCTTTGTTAAACGTGTATAAATGCTATTGCATATCTACGGAGCCCTGTTGGTCTCACACAGATTATAAAGTGTCCTTTAAAGTCCTGCGCTGAAGATGTGTAAAGTCTAGCGCTGGAGATGTAAAGTCTAGCGCTGGAGATGTAAAGTCCAGCGCTGAAGATGTAAAGTCTAGCGCTAGAGATGTAAAGTCTAGCGCTGGAGATGTAAAGTCCAGCGCTGAAGATGTAAAGTCTAGCGCTGGAGATGTAAAGTCCAGCGCTGGAGATCTAAAGTCTAGCGCTGGAGATGTAAAGTCAAGCGCTGAAGATGTAAAGTCTAGCGCTGGGGATGTAAAGTCTAGCGCTGGAGATGTGTAAAATCTAGCGCTGGAGATATGCAAAGTCTAGCGCTGGAGATGTAAAATCTAGCGCTGGAGATGTAAAATCAAGCGCTGGAGATGTAAAGTCTAGCGCTGGAGATGTAAAGTTCAGCGCTCGAGATGTAAAATCTAGCGCTGGAGATGTAAAGTCTAGCGCTGAAGATGTAAAATCAAGCGCTGGAGATGTAAAGTCTAGCGCTGGAGATGTAAAATCAAGCGCTGGAGATGTAAAGTCTAGCGCTGGAGATGTAAAGTCAAGCGCTGGAAATGTAAAGTCCAGCGCTGGAGATGTAAAGTCAAGCGCTGGAGATGTAAAGTCAAGCGCGGGAGATGTAACATCAAGCGCTGAAGATGTAAAGTCCAGCGCTGAAGATGTAAAGTCAAGCGCTGGAGATATAAAGTCAAGCGCTGGAGATGTAAAGTCCAGCGCTGAAGATGTAAAGTCCAGCGCTGGTGATGTAAAATCCAGCACTGAAGATGTAAAGTCTAGCGCTGGAGATGTAAAGTCTAGCGCTGGAGATGTAAAGTCAAGCGCTGGAGATGTAAAATCAAGCGCTGGAGATGTAAAGTCTAGCGCTGGAGATGTAAAGTCAAGCGCTGGAAATGTAAAGTCCTGCGCTGGAGATGTAAATTCAAGCGCTAGAGATGTAAAGTCAAGCGCTGGAGATATAAAGTCTAGCGCTGGAGATGTAAAGTCCAGCGCTGGAGATGTTAAGTCCAGCGCTGAAGATGTAAAGTCTAGCGCTGAAGATATAAAGTGTAGCACTGAAGATGTAAAGTCAAGCGCTGGAGATGTAAAGTCTATCGCTAGAAATGTAAAATCGTGTTTGATAGCGTGTTGCAAATAAGGATGCAAGAAAGGGATCAACTTATTTTTTCGTATTTTCACCTTGGACTTAATTACAAGGAAATATTACAAATCCTTAATGAAAAACACAGGATTGGAATATCTTTGTGTTACCTAAAAAGGCTATTGGCTAGCTTTGGATTATACAGAAGGAAAAATTACTCTGATCTACTAGACGTAGCCATGTTTATTGATGAACAAGTACAAGAGTCCGGACAGCTGAATGGAAACCGCTGGATGCACCTAAAATGTTTGCACAGTGGACTGACCGTAAGAAAAGAAACAGTGCGACTTGTAATGCGTGCTTTAAATCCTGGTGGTGTTAATAACAGGTTGAAGCGAAAACTTAAGAGACGGGAATATAATGGTCAAGGGCCAAACTTTATATGGCATCTAGATTCTTACGATAAACTGAAGCCTTTCGGATTTTGCATTAATGGATGCATTGACGGTTACTCCAGATTTATTATATGGCTACATGTTAACAGAACAAGCAGCGACCCTCAGGTAATTGCCGGATATTATATAAAAGCTGTTATAAGAAATAATGGCGTACCGTTGAGAATGCGCGGTGACCTAGGGACAGAAAATACACATACAGCTCAAATGCAAACGTTTTTCCATCGAAATGATCATAGGAATACATTCAGATATGGTACTAGCCAACACAACCAGCGTATAGAAAGTTGGTGGAGTATACTAAGAAGAGAAAATACAGATTTCTGGATCTCACTGTTTCAAACTTTCAAGAAGGATGGATTTTATACCGGGGATTTCATCGACAAAAATCTTCTCCAGTTTTGTTTCATGACACTTTTGAAGGTATGATAAACATATACTATGTACCATTGCTATCTTTAATGTTCTATTTGCTGTTTAATGAACAACCAACCATTACATATCCTACTGAGTACATGTATTATTACACAAAATGGAAAATGTATCTATGAATGTAATTTTTCAATCCGTTTACATAACCAAAATTGATTGTCTCTAAAATTTAAAAATGTTATAATTAGATTTTACAATTTTTTATTTTATAGACGGAATTCCAGAATGTCGTAGATACTTGGAACCATCACAAAATCCGACCGTGTAAGTACGAAGGGAATGTACATGGCCGTCCAGTAATACTCTACAACTGTCCGAGAAATAAAGACACACTTAATTTCCTATGTCCTGTTCGACCAGAGGATGTTGAGGCTTGTCTGGAGGAATATTTATTTCCTGAAGATATTTGTGACAAAAATGTTTTTGATCTCGCTTGTATTGTTATGAGAAAAAATCATTTGGATAAACCAGAAGATCCATATGCTGCTACCAACTTGTATATTGAGCTGCGAAACATATTCCGCATCATGGTGGAGCCATGATTACTTCATTACACTGAACAATAATTGAAAACTTTTAATTTGTTTTCTCCAAATTATTTCGAGATGAATAAGCGGGTTTATTTGTTATTGTCATATAAGGATAAGTATCATAAAACAACGAGTTTCCTATTTCTTGCCCTTCAAATTGAAAAGGTATATGACGTAGATAATCTGGTTCTCGGCTGACAACCACACTTCCATCGTCATAGAATACAAGCCAACACCAGTTTATGACGTAGACTGCTCCTTGTGATCTGGATAACACATACTTACCACGCCCGGGGCATAACAATTTGTTATCGCCGTTTTCCCATGATTAATGGTGTCCCATCGTTGAAACCTAAGTTATGATCTTTTTTATGGTAGTGATATTTAAACTAATTGAAGGAATTTGATACACAATTTTAGAGTGTCATACTAGTGTTCCATTGTCAATTTTTTACTTTGATGCATGGGGTTCAACATAAACTTTCCATATTATTTTGGTTATTTCATGACGGTTAGTTTTATTGGTCAGAAACCCCGATTGCCCGGAGGAAACTTCCGACCTGCGGTAAGCAACTGACATAAATCATCACAATCATAACCACATGAAAACCTAATCCACATGTTTGAGCCTGCCAAAACTCCGACTGGAACTATAAATAAGAAGATGTGGTATGAGTGCCAATGAGACAACTTTCCATCCAAGTCACAATGTATAAAAAGGTAACAATTATAGGTCAAAGTACGGCCTTCAACACGGAGCATTAGCTCACACCGAACAGTAAGCTATAAAGGGCCTCAAAATAAACAGTGTAACACAATTCAAACAGAAAAAACCAACGGTCTAATCTATTTACAAAACGAGAAACGAGAAACATGTATGAATTATACCAACAAACGACAACCATTGAACAACAGATTCCTGACTTAGGACAGGTGCATATAATATATGCAGTGGGTTTGAACGTTTGAGCGCGGGAAGCGGCACGATGTTATTTTGCATATCAATACTGGAACACCTAGAAATGATAGGTTTGGGCTCATATATACTCTTTCTACTTAGACGTGACAGTTAAAGCCGGAACCCGTTCTAGCTTTTCTGACCCAAAAGAATTGCTTGGACGGAACTTAGCTGCGCATCATTGTTTCAAATGACCATTTTATTACAGGTAAAATTTACTTGTGGAATAATGGGGAGATAATTTTGACGAACTGTGATTATTTAAAACTATAATTCAAGTTCTGTTTAATATTGTTGATAATAAATTTTTATCGTTTACATTAGTTGTTTAGTGCAGACCAATTGAAGAAGGTTCTTAAAATTGAACACTTGAACACTTTAATACAGAAATAAAAAGATGTGTTATGATAGCAAATAAGACAACTTTAGTCTAAATTCAACAAATAAAGATAGTCGGTAAGTTAAATTTGTTACATAGTGTGCTAGTGACCTAATATGATATATACAGGGTAAGTAAATTCCATATGGGGTTCGAGCTTCGCTCTCACCCCATATGGAATTTACTGACCCTGTATAAATCATGGAAGGTAACTAACAACTCCTCTGAAACTACTCAACAGAAATTCCTGAAACTTGGTATGCAGCAAGAACATCATAATTATGTAGTTGTGCATATTATCAGGAAATTTTGATTCCTCAATTTTATGGGAGTTATGCCCCTTTGAACTTAGAAATTTACTGTAAATCATCATGTATCAGCTTGTCATCACAACTCCTCTAAAACTACCCAATAGAATTTCAAAAAACTTGGTATGTAGTAAGAACACCATATGTTGCCTTTTGATAAATTTTCGTTAAATAATCCAGAACTCTCTAAATACACTGCAGAAATTTACCCTAAGGAACTTACTTTGAATCAATCAAATGTAAACGGTAATAACTGTCCTTTCCTAGATTTAGATATTTCGGTTTCACACGGGAAACTCCATACTAAAATTTATGACAAAAGGGACGATTTTTCGTTTCCTATTGTTAATTTTCCTTTTTTGGATAGTGATTTTCCTTTGGCACCATCTTACGGTGTTTATATTTCACAACTTGTTCGCTATGCCCGTGTTTGCTGTGACGTTTTTGATTTCAACGAACGTAATCTATGTATTACTGGTAAATTATTAAGCCAGGGATTTCGCTACCACAAATTACTTAAAACTTTTACTAAATTCTTCCGTAGATATAAAGATTTGGTTTTGAAGTTTGGTTGTACCTGTAGGAGACTTATTTCAAACGGTATAGCACATCCTCATTTTTTTACGGAGATGTTGTATACCGTGCCCGTAAACTCAGAAACGATCCTGGAAAACTTATCGGTCCTTTAAATAAACTAATTCTAAAAGGTTACCAATTCAACACTGTTATTACATCTTTGAATATTGTTTTTATTGGTATTAATATTTTGTTATCAGTTAATTAAAGGCATACTAAATATTATTGTTACATACATAAAATTATACACATTCATGGATCTACAATCTGTCGACACCTGTATCCTGGCATTGCACAAGGTCATGTTTTTCTCTGACTGTTTATGACGTCTTTACACTAAATCCATTGGTTGTTGGGTGTGTAATGATTGATAATTTAGTCTTAGATGCATGATTGTTTTATTAGTTGTTATTGGCTTTGAACTAGCTGTCAGTAACTGCGAGTAGTCTCAGATCTGAACTAATAGTGATTAGTCTTTTTGTCGTTGGGATGTATAAGTGCTGAGCCACTCTGTTTTTGTAATATGTATTTCTATTTGTATCGATCTGATGAGTTAAGCCTTTTTCAACTGATTTTTCTAGTTCGTTCCTATGTTGTAGTGTTACACCACTGTCCCAGGTTAGGGGAGGGTTGGGATCCCGCTAACATGTTTAACCCCGCGACATTATGTATGTATGTGCCTATCCCAAGTCAGGAGCCTGTAATTCAGTGGTTGTCCTTTGTTGCTGTGTTACATATTTGTTTTTCTTTCATTTATTTGTACATTAATTTGGCCGTTAGTTTTCTCGTTTGAATTGTTTTACATTTGTCATTTCGGGGCCTTTTATAGCTGACTATATATATGCGGTATGGGCTTTGCTCATTGTTGAAGGCCGTACGGTGACCTATAGTTGTTAATTTCTGTGTCATTTGGTCTCTTGTTTAGAGTTGTCTCATTGGCAATTACACCAAATCTTCTTTTTTATATTGCATATTTTCAGGAAATTTTTATTCTTTAACTTTTATGGGAATAATGTTCCATAGTTCCATATATCTGCCTGTAACATTTATTTCGTTGCATTTTCCTCAGCAACTATAAATCACTGCTGCAGTGCGACGCAGGTCCAGACTTCGATAGGTCTAGCTTGTTAGCAACAGCGGCCATGCTTGTTGATAGATCAAAACCCCGGATATAATTTTCCTAGGGAATATTCAGTTTAAGTTTGGAAGTATTTTGGCCCAGTTGTTTCAAAGGAGAAGATCTTTGAAATAGGTTACGACGACGGACGAAAGACGACGGACGGCGATGACGAACGACGACGGATGCGAAGTGGTGGCATAAGCTCACATGGCACTTCAATTTGGACCAGGTGAGCTAAAAAGGTCCGTTGATGAGTAAAATACTTAAAACTCGGTCTGTTGATTGGTGCGTTGAAAGTAAACTTTCACAACACTGCAAATTGTGATAAAATGGGGATATTTAGAAGTATCATTTAAACCTATATTTTAAGTGAAGACTTGATTTTAACAAGCTTTACATTTTTTAGTTAAATTAGCAGAGTCGGAGTCATACTATCTTTTTTTAAGTTTTAAAGGATGAATTTTCGGTGTCGTAAGTACTGCAGCCTGTAGAAACAACACAGTTTGTATATATTATGTATATAAAAAAAATCATTACCCGAAAAAAAAAGAACCTATTAAACTGTCAACGTTTCAAAGAATAGTTTCTCAATTTATCATATTTAGTTTGATTTTTCTATTTCGTTCCATCAGGAATTATCTCTTTCTTTTGAGAGTGTATTTACTGTGTTCGAACTTCACTGGCCATGCATATCACTTATTTTTAAATAAGTCAAACTTGATTGTTCAATCAAATGCTGCATGTTCAGTGACAAATATTTCATGAATATTTAAGACGAAGACATATAAACAATTAATGCAATAAAAAGGGTCTTAAAAAGAATGAAGAAGACACCGGGAGAATTCGGAGTGCTTATAGATATTATTGGTGTGTTTGATAACGGAAAGAAGTGACATTTTGACATATTTTACTTGCTTTGAATTGTTAAGAAAGATGTTTTATTACATGCCATACATTAACTAAGAAATGAAAACAATAACCTATGACGTCGTTTGAATTCTTTGTAACAGCAACCGATCATTTATATTATTCCTGGTTTTCCGTACCGTATAGTAGAACATTCAAACGAGAAATCAATTACCTGAACAGCAAGTACGAACAACGCTGAATTAACAACTCTTGCATGACTTAGGACATACACTAACAGAATTTTTCGGTGTTCAACACAAACAATCCACTATCACCCGTTTAAAATCGCACTGGTGCTTTGACTCCAAAGCCGTCTTAAGTTGTTTGCCTCACTAGAAATAAGGCTCAAGCTACGCCACTGTTACGTTGTAGGTCTTTTATTTTTGGTCCAGTTCTGGTTAATAAGATTAAAGGGAAACACAATAGAAGCACTTTACTGTTGTGGTTTCCAAAATTTGATTTTGACAGCTTTTGAAAATTAAAAATATGGTGATTTCGCCGAATCCAGAGACTATATCTACATTTATTTTTGTTAATGCATTATATGCACTGTTTTTCCATGGTGATTTAAACTATATAAGGTCATAATAATTTCTAGCGCTACTTTAAAATACATATACTAACTTTTCATATCTTTTTTTTTAAAGTAACAGGATGGACAGAACTTGTACAACAGCAGGCATAAACTATTATTCCTTGAATCAATATTTCTAAGCTGTCGTATGATTGCATATTTAAACATTTTGTTTACTTAACACTAATGTTGCGAGGTAATTAATTGCATATAAGCTCTAAACAACTTGATTTCTTAAAAAGTTAAGCACCTAAAAAAAGTACAACTTTTTTTAAATGACTATTAGTAAGTTAAAAGGCTTATCTAGTGCTTATATTAATAGTTTGGTAGCATTCTCATTGAACTTTACTTTCTCGTGATCTTCAGTTAATATTAAGTATAATTGTACAAACAACGGTTGTTTTGTAATAATCATACAACTTCAAATACAATATCAATTAAAAGTATATAATCATCTTGCAAGACGTGCATTGCGTAAAAGTTCCGTAAACGTTCCGTTAATGCCGGAACCATTGCGGATGCTTCGTGAATACTGCGTAAACGTTCCGAAATAGATGCGGAAAAAAGGCGTAAACCACCCGTAAACTTTCGGCAAATGAAAATTTTACGGAATCGTCGTGAAAAAGGTCCCAGCTAGATTTTAGAACGTTTCATTCGAGAATTCTAAATAGTTTTGTTTTAAATGAAATCAAAATATGTAAATGAACATTTTTTAAATAACATGATATACATGTATGTTATCAAAATTTTGACGTAGTAATTACTGTTTAAACGTTTGGAGAATCGCTTGATAAGTTCTGCTCTCTGCACGTGCCATTTCGAGACAACTTTTACGGTTGCTCTCAGCAAGTAGTCTACAAGATATAGCCGTAGGGAAGGGTGATAATTGGCATTAGGGGTTAAAAATGTTGGTTTAATTATTCCACTTCAGTAGGAAAATTGATATAACCTACATAAATGCATCAATTATACAATTACTCTGAAAATGTTCTATTCATGAGCACAAACTTGCATCCAAATATCAGACCTATTGGTCAAAAGATACGGAAAAGGTTTTTGAAATGGACAATGTCTGATAAGTCTGAATAAAGTCCGTTGATCACAAAAAAAAAATTGCAGCAGTTTCTTTTCTGTTCATCAGGGCAAACTTGCATACCAAATATCAGACCAATCCATCAAAGGACTATAAAGAAAAATCATGCACGGAAACGGTTTGTTTGGCAAAAAAAAAAACAAAGTTTGATATTTGGCAAGAAAAAACAAGAATCACGACGCAAATGCAATATATTCTTCAGAACTGTTCATTGAGAAATCTTCCATACCAAATTTACCAATTGCCAAAGGACTTCAGAGGAGAAACACAGAAAGGGATGGTGGACAGACGCGTGTTATTGCCTATTAGATCAATAAAATACTGGGACAAAAAAAAAACAATCCCTTTGCCTCGCCTTAAGTGAGTTTGATCCAGGCGAGACAAAATCATAAAACAGGAATTTAATCCTCCATTTTACACAAAGAATTGGGGATTTTACTTTTACAGACTCACGAAGATGTCTCGCCTTAATATGGACGTGGACACAGATGTAAGCTTATCAGAAATGCAAAACCGGATCCTTAAATGCATCAAAATGAGAAAACTTGACCAAAGTAAATGAATTGTGAGAATGATGTCATTACCAGTACACCTGTCAAACTGCGACATGTACAAACACTGTGCGGGACAAATTTGCCATTCCGGTATCGGCAAATCTGACTTTGTCGGTTTACAAGATATCCAAAAAAAAATTTGCCCAGTGATAGATTATTGAAAAATTAAAAAAATGCCATATGTCCCAACTTGTCACTGTTGTCACTCTTGTCACTGCAGCTGATTAAAAGTACATTTCCCATGGGAAATTTGATAATTCCCATGGGAATATTAGAATTTCCCATGGGAACATTGGAAGTTCCCATGGGAAAAGTTACTTTTCCCATGGGAAGTTAAGAGTTCCCATAGGAACTCTAAAGTTCCCATGGGAAAAGATGAATACAAAAAGTTCCCATGGGAATTAATTCTTCCCATGGGAACAAATTTTCTTCCCATGGGAACAATTTTTCTTCCCATGGGAACAATATTTCTTCCCATGGGAACAAATCTTCTTCCCATGGGAACAATTTTTCTTCCCATGGGAACAATTTTTTTCTCACATAGGAACAATTTTTCTTCCCATGGGAACATACTATATTATAACATGTACAATACAAACATTATTTTCCATTTGAATTTTTTTCTTCAGAAAAATTACAATTTGTTGCAAATACTGGATATATGAGAATAAAAGAGAATATACTTCTGCCTTAGCTGGATAGAAAGCTGTAGGGGATAACACATTTTTGGAACCTTCATGACCTTGTAAAACATCTCAGAAAAGCAGATTTGTCTCCGGGACAAGTTTGCAGTTCCGCTGAGTGCAAAAGTTGTTCACCTTAATTTTTGGAGTTAAGTCAAAATGAAGTTGATAACTTGGTTGGTATTGGTTCCCTGATATTTGTCCTAAAATTGTTTGGCTCTAGCACCACTGTTGAAAAAGTTATGCCCCTTTTTTCAACAATTTCCTTAGAGGAATAGTTGTTTTCCTCAAGGGAAATCAAATTTCCCTAAAGGAAAAAGATTTTTCCTCAAAGGGAAATTGTTTTTTCCTCAAGGGAAATTGTTTTTTCAAGGGAAAAAGATTTCCTTCAAGACAACAAATTTCCTCTAATGAAATCATTGTTCTTCAAATTTCCTCTAAAGAAATTTCTGAACATCAAATTTCCCTTATTTGTTCTTGTTAAACATTTCTTCGCTATACCATGTATACAAACAGTATGAATATAATTATTACAAGACTGTATAGTTGATGCAAATGATATTCAAAACTTTCATAAATGTTTGACTCAACATTTTAATGACATTGAAAATTGATAAAGTCTGACTGTTTAGATCTAGGTATTGTTCATACTTTTTATAAAATTTAACTATGATTTATAACAAAAATTTGTAGCAAATGATTCTGTTTTCTTTGTAATTCATGTAATTGTTTCAATGCAATACATTAATAAGCAACCAATTTGAATGTCATACCATTTGTGGTGTTCTAAAGAATTTGTTTATATATTTGCAGATTAAATAATAAAATATACACTTTTCGTGTTATTTTAAATTAAAATTTTCTTCTGTTTCAGCTTGTGTACAGTTTTCAATCCACTACGTAAGAATTCAGTGAATACATTATTCCATTCACTTAACATTTTCCTTCAATTCTAAGAGAAAACATTTTTGCAAATTGTTCTTCAATGATCTTCTTCCGTATATTTGATATGAGGGAGCGATGTAAATGAGTGGATAAAACTGGTGTTCCTTTTTTCAACAACAAAATAGTATTTGTTCTGCATTCTCCTTTCTTTCGAATAATATATATAATATGTTGTTGCTTTTATGCAATAGTGTTTTTGTGTATCTATGATAGAACTCCATTTTGTTTATTGGCATTATCATGTGATAATGATGAAATTTCCTGTTTCTTTTTTGCAGGAAAGCACACATTCCAGTTCAAATTAATCCAATTATGCACTTTGTAAATAAATTTCAACTTTAAGTTTCCTCTTCAGTAATGACCTATTGATCGTGAAAACCAAGATGTCTGATCACCTATAAATACACAAAATAAACAAATAAAATGTTATAAATGGAGAGAGAAACAGCAATAAATGTTTTTCATATGTAGCTTTCTTTATTAAAATTCATTAAGTAAACTTGAACCTTGCGAAAAATAATTAGCTGTGATGTAGACTAGAAAGTATAAAACGCAAAATAAAGTAGTCGCGAAAAATTAGTTGATTTACATTAGTCCAGTCTGTGTTTGCAGGAAATTTACATCATAGGTTGCCATATTCCTATTGTGCCTGTCCAAAGTTCAGAGCCTGTAGTTTTTGTAAGTTTAGTCTGACACTAAAATTTAGTGGTTGTTGTTGTTGTTGTTTCATACCGGTTATATTTATTTTTTGTAATTTATTTTGTAATAAACTAGGCAATTAGTTTTACAGTTTGGACATGTCGGATTGTTTCAATTTTTCATCTTTGGGTCTTTTATAGCTGCCTACTTTGACTATAGGGTATGGATTTTCTCATTATTGAAGGTCGTCACAGGCCTACAATTGCTTTCTTAAAGCCATGATAGTTTTCATATTTAATATAC
Organism: Mytilus galloprovincialis; assembly: GCF_965363235.1. Lineage (NCBI taxonomy): Eukaryota > Metazoa > Mollusca > Bivalvia > Mytilida > Mytilidae > Mytilus > Mytilus galloprovincialis. The sequence continues at coordinate 72,481,547 of NC_134843.1, forward strand.
CACATCTTTTAATTTTTATAGTAATCATGATTATCATCTTTCAAGTTCAACAACTTTAAAAAAAAAAACAGGTGCTCTGCAGGGCGCAGCTTTATACGACCGCAGAGGTCGAACCCTGAACAGTTGGGGCAAGTATGGACAAAACATTCAAGCGTGATACAGCTCTGAATTTGGATTGTGATCAAATTTTTGACATTACATGTTTTTTTTTACACAAAACAAATGTCAAGATTTTACAAATCAATTAAAGATTTCTTCTTCAAACTTTTTAAATCTAAAATTAAATAGTTGACACAGCATAGGTTTCTGACACAGAATGAATGTGGTCTAATGAACTTAAAATATTTTTTTTGCCTTTGAGCAATTCACTATGCTGTTGAATATTAATCCTCTCAAAAAAATGTTTGAAGACATTTTCTTTTTATTTATGAAATCTGAAATGAGAAAAATTTAAACCCCCCCCCCCCCCTTTTTTTTCACATCCCCGTTTCCCTTTTTCCAAAACTGATATCAATTCAAATTTCTAATGGAGTTTGCAACAATAACTACTCTTTTAAATACATCATAAAATATTAAAATGTAAAATAAAGTGCTTGTTATCACTGAATGGTAAAGATTGGTTGGTAGTAAAAGTGAATATACATTGTTTATTGTATAAAACAATAAAAAAAACTTCATCAGCAACATTTTATATTGGCAAATTTCCAATGAAGTTATTTACATAAAGTTATTGGCAAATAAAAATAGAAAATGACATCATAGTCATGTCTGGCAAATGTCCAACATACATTATCTAAAAACATTTTAGATAAGATAAGGAAAAAAAGCTTCATCAGCAACATTTTATATTGGCAAATTTCCAATGAAGTTATTTACATAAAGTTATTGGCAAATAAAAATAGAAAATGAAATCATAGTCATGTCTGGCATATTTCCAACATATATTATCAACTTCTATTCTATACAAAGAAAGATAACTCCAATTGAAAATTAATTGCTATTGCACAATATTGTGCAATTAGATATTTCTTGCTATTGTGCAATACTGTGCAATTGAAAATTTCTTGCTATTGCACAATACTTGATATGGAATCCTGATTTGGACCAACTTGAAAACTGGGCCCATAATCAAAAATCAAAGTACATATTTAGATAAAGCATATCAAATAAGCCCAAGAATTTAATTTTTGTTAAAATCAAACTTAGTTTAATTTTGGACCCTTTGGACCTTAATGTAGACCATTTGAAAACTGGACCAAAAATTAAGAATCTACATACACAGTTAGATTTGGCATATCAAAGAACCCATTTATTCAATTTTTGATAAACAAAGTTTAATTTTGGACCCCCATTTGGACCAACTTGAAAACTAGGCCAATAATTAAAAATCTAAGTACATTTCTAAATTCAGCATATCAAACAACCCCCAGGATTCAATTTTTGTTAAAATCAAACTAAGTTTAATTTTGGACCCTTTGGACCTTAATGTAGACCAATTTGAAAACGGGACCAAAAATTAAGAATCTGCATACACAGTTAGATTCGGCATACCAAAGAACCCCAATTATTCAATTTTTGATGAAATCAAACAAAGTTTAATTTGGACCCTTTGGGCCCTTTATTCCTAAACTGTTGGGACCAAAACTCCCAAAATTAATACCAACCTTCCTTTTATGGTCATAAACCTTGTGTTTAAATTTCATAGATTTCTATTTACTTAAACTAAAGTTATTGTGCGAAAACCAAGAATAATGCTTATTTGGGCCCTTTTTTGCCCCTAATTCCTAAACTATTGGAACCAAAACTCCCAAAATCAATCCCAAGCTTTCTTTTGTGGTCATAAACCTTGTGTCAAAATTTCATAGATTTCTATTAACTTAAACTAAAGTTATAGTGCGAAAACCAAGAAAATGCTTATTTGGGCCCTTTTTGGCCCCTTATTCCTAAAATGTTGGGACCAAAACTCCCAAAATCAATCCCAACCTTCCTTTTGTGGTCATAAACCTTATGTTAAAATTACATAGATTTCTATTCACTTTTACTAAAGTTAGAGTGCGAAAACTAAAAGTATTTGGACGACGACGACGACGCCAACGTGATAGCAATATACTACGAAAATTTTTTCAAATTTTGCGGTCGTATAATAAATAAAAGTGGCCTTACCATTTAGGTTTAGTTTGCTTCTGCAAATTTTAAATTGCCTAAATTCTGCTGTTTATAATTTCTCTGTATCTTCTATAGTTCTTGTCCTATACATAAAAGAGTAAAAGTTATTATTGAATGGCATCTTGCATCAATATTTTTTTTTGCTGTTTAATGTACATGATGTATATTAATGTGTGTTTAATAAGAAGAGTGCACATGCTGAAATGTCTCGCCTTCTTTTACTAATCATTGATAATATGTTGATAGTCCTAAGTATAAAGCTTTATCACAACTGTCACATAAACTTAACATTAACCAAGATAAATAAATAAAGACTAATGAACCATGAGAATGAGGTCAGGCCTAAATTAAAATATTGTTTGTTTGCCCTTTTCCGACCCTATTTTTTGAAACAAGGTAGGTAGGTAGGTAAAATATTTTATTTTTCTTTCCCATAAAATAACTTGGCTCGGTACATTTTTTGTCATGGGTAGGCAGGTAGGTATAATATTTTATTTTATAGATACAATATCTGAATGATATCATTTTTGTCTGTATTTGCTCTTGTTTTAAGAATGATCGATTTTACTAATCTTTACTTTTATTAAAGTTTCTGAATAGTCCCAGGAAGTTATGAAAAAAAATTATCATGTATAATGTGAAGTTAATTTATATGCACTTCTATTTGTTTTTAAATATCAAAATATAGGGCTCGAGCATATTTTCAACAATTATATGCCTGGAACTTTTAAAGAGTTTTAACTTGCACTGATATTCTGTACTACGTACATGTACCTTGTACGCTTAACTTGACCGAAAGATTTATTAATATCATATATATCTCCCTAGCATGGTTTGTGAAACAGCTTTACTATGTGCAATCTATTAGGGGGTAGGACCTTTATCGGGACTTCGGGATTGGGTGTTTTTAAGCTCAGGATTTCAGGATTTCCAGGAATTGTTTTTTTTTTTAATTTTTGGGATGCAGAATTTAAATTTATTTAAATTCGGGAGCTCAGGATTTCATGTTTTAAAGCCCGGGATTTCAGGATCCGGACCCTCCAACCCCTATCTATAGTATGTGTCATTCCGACATTCTACCAATTTTATCAAAATTTGAACTGAAATTATCAGAGATGATATCTGTGAAATAAAAAAAAAATATTTGACTAGAATATAAAGCCACTGCCCAGCAGTGCATTTCCCACCATCGTCATCATGCAACCAGTTAAAAGAGCTAAATAAAGGCAACAGTAGTATACCGCTGTTCAAAACTCATAAATCCATGGACAAAAAACAAAATCGGGATAACAAACTAAAACCGAGGGAAACGCACTAAATATAAGAGAAGAACAACGACACAACACTAAAATGTAACACACATAGACAAAATCCCAAGAGAATAATATATATAACATCAAAACCAAATACATGAATTTGGGATAGACAAGTACCGTGACACGTCTTATCGCAATGTGAATTTACACTCAAAAATAAGAGAAAACAAACGACACAACGTTATAATGTAATACACACAGAAACGAACTATAATATAACAATGACCATATTCCTGACTTGGTACAGGGCATTTTTAAAGGAAAAAATGGTAAACTAAGCATTTATCTTACTTTATTTACAACCCTAGAGACTGAGTGTGTCCGGGTGTTATAAAAAAAAAGCTAAAAGACTTGAAACTCAAATGTCACATATTTTACATCGCATTTATAAATGGTCTGCAAGGAAAACTTGGCGATTTTACTGCCAATTATTCTCCAATTTACAGGACTTCGGTTCATTTCAGATATAAATAAAATGTCAAAGCTGGTAATAGGCAGCAATAACATAATCATCCGGATATACGAATCACTAAACGTCATCCTTATACATGTTATATAGGATACAACATCCGTTAACAAAATATTTTGTACACACGTTGATAATTTTGTATTGGACAAACTTTTTTGAATGAACCCTGCTCTTCAAGTATAAAGGGCAACGTTGGTTATACTTTCAACATCGACTTCAATCAAAAGCTTTGAATCTCTAAATGCAAGTGTTCATGCCAAACGCTGACGTGATACCAAATGGACTTAACCTTATACGGGGAAGATAAAACCTGTGGATTCCGGTAAAAAAGTTTTGAGCAGGAAATACAAATATAAGATTTTCGGGAGGAACAAAAAATAATTAAAACAAAATGTTGCTGGTAAATACAAATAAAAGATTTTCAGTCGGAACGAATTTATAGAGTCGGTCGGTAAAGGGCAAACAAATAATATTTTAATTTAAGCCTCAATGTCAGATGAACCATGCCAGGCAGACATATACAGCTAACAAGGCTTCAATGCAACAATTATAGTTGACCTATTACTTATAGTTTAAGAAAAATAGACCAAATCACAAAAACACTGATCAATGAACCGTGAAAATGAGATCAAGGTCAAATAAAACCTGTGCCACTGACATAAAGATCATAAAATATTTCTATACACCAAATACAGTTGACCTATGGCTTATAGTATTTAATAGATAAAGACCAAAACTCAAAAACTTAATTTTGACCACTGAACCATGAAAATGAGGTCAAGGTCAGATGACATCATCCCACTAGACATGTTCACCTTACAATCATTTCATACAACAAATATAGTAGACCTATTGCATAAAGTATGAGAAAAACAGACCAAAACACAAAAACTTAACTATAACCACTGAACCATGAAAATTGTCATAAATAGCATAGACACCTCTTAGTTTTGAGAACAACATGCGTTAATTGTGCAAGTATAATCATTGATAAATCATGCACAAGATTGACTTTTTTTAAAAAGCCTATATATTGAAATTTTCTGAAAATATTGCATGCATTTATTAATATGACCAATTTCAAGAAATGCGCAAAGATGTGAGATGATTTATATAATTGTAATTTCAGGAATTTACAGTAAAGGCTTTCATCCCCACTGCATTTTGCACTTTTCCCACGTCAGGAGCCAGATTATGGCCTTTGTGACCTTTGTATGATTTTTATTTTAGTTTCTTTTTTAATATCAAACAGTTTAATATGACGTCCATTATCACTCAACTAGTATACATTAATGGCAAGCTAAAGCATGCCTCACAGGCAGGGATCCAGGAGGGTCTGAGGGTTGGACATGTTGGAACCCCCTTTCTACATTGTTCTTTATTGGACGATCAATGCATTTGAATTTTAAAATTAACACCATTCGAACGTAAATATATTTCAAAATTAAGATGCTGCAATGTAAAATCCCAGTAGACATGTAGAGCTGGGAAGATGGTATAAGTCATTCCAAAAGAAGAAAGGACATGCAATCTGTGTTTAACTGCAATTGGCAATGAATTCCATTATTTATTTGAATGCAATTCTTTATTAGTTAAAAAATATCAGAAATCAGCATATTCCAGAGTACTATGTGAAATATCAGAATTAAGCAAAAATGAAAGGACTAACTGTCATTGACAAATATTAACTTATTATTTAAAAATGTGTCTATATTCATTTCAAAGTTAACTAAAATATTATAATGTTAAAATATTATAATATAAAGTAATTTTCCATATATTTTATTTCTAGGTTGTTTTATTTTTTTTTTAATTGTATGTGATTGTATTTTGTAATTTACCTCTTGTTTCACATGTCAATGTGACGGAGTGTTTTTCAAATAAAGCATATTGTATTGTATTGTATTGAATGGGGACATGTAGTTGGACCCCCCCCCCCCCCCCATTTGTCTTTGGTTAGGAACCCCTTCTCGGGTTGTGGGATTTTCTCGTTGCATTGAAGACCCATTGGTGCCCTTTGGCTGCTATCTGCTCTTTGGTCTTTTGATACATTCCCCATTTACATTTCGATTTTATATTCAGTTCTATTATAGATGTTAGACTTCTTGTTGATTTGGTTTCACATTTCGGCTTCGTCAGAGGAAAGCGTTCCAGAAATAAAATAGCCTTGCAAGACGTAATAATTATTTGGACTAGATTTTCACCACCATCAACATTGTAAAGCTTGTCTCACTGTGGAAGAAATGAGTTTGGCGCGTTTACAAAAATATAATTGTCTGTGCTGACAGGGGAGTGTGTGTGCATACCATTATTTAAATTTTCTAAACCTTCTTTTTCAATATTTTGTGCATTTCTTGGTAATATACTGTCAAACCTCGAGTGCTGCTTTACAAAAACGATCAACTTACAAGTAATGTAGGGGAAGGAAACTAGCTAAAAAGACCAAAAATAAGCCACAACTAATGGGGTCTCATTTGGGGGTTCTGTTCACGGATCTCGCTTTATAGTTACTATTTATTTTTTTTAGATTCCCGCATCCCGCTTACACTATGCAAGTAAACAATTCTAATATTTTTGTAATTTCCTATGTCCCGCTAAACTTCATTTCCAGTTTTCACGGCACAATATTTTGACTATTAGTGACACTAACACTGTGGTATTTTCACGTGGGTATTTTACCAATAAGGCCATATATTTCGGTGTGTAGAAATACCGCAAAGGAATTCTTAAAGGCGCTGACTAAGAAGAAAGTTTTTGCATTAAGGACACTAAAACGATGTTCTAAGATCTCAGAGAATATGGATATATAGGAGGATATGATTAAATACCTCATATCTGTAAAGTTAGGTATCAATAGATATTGTAATTTTGAAGTTAAATGACTTTTTAATCAACGCGTGCCACTCGGCACGTGACCAACGGCTTATTGCAAATTCAATAATCATCATGTTCAATCAACCTAATCCAATACACAATTGTCTTTTTATCGTTACTTATTGATTAATTAATGGTTGTTGTTGAATAAACTTAACGGTTTAGCGTGGTAAATTTTCAAGTTTATGAAAGAAAAATTAAAAAAAAATGAATTTTGTGTTTTAAAACTTTGCCTTTGTTATATTTTGTTTTTAAGGAAATTGCTATGCAAGCTTTTTTTTAAATTAAAGAACCCTATTTTGAGATACAAATTGAGACAAAAATGCTTTTGAGATTTCGTTTCCTTGTTAACAACACAAGAGTTTACATATATTATCATTATACCTTGAATGAGTGACATATGCATGAGAGTATGTGGTGTCCGTGGGGTTCTTCAAAATCCGATTACAGAAGTAATGTAGAAAAACTCCAAGAGGTAAAATTATATTACGTTTTAAAAAGAGACTATAAATCATAACTGTCTCCTATGAACAATAACTTTAAAACTGATGTCAATGCTTTTTTTTAACAATTCATCTTTATTTCAACAATTGAAGATGAATACTATTTTATTCTATAATGTAATAAGCATCGTGATGTAAGAAATATAATTCACAATGTGCAGGCGCAAATCTAGAGCTTGAAGCGGAGGTTTGGGGGAGGGGGTACGTGATAAATGTTTAGAATACTAGAGAAGTTTTCTTGTTATATAAAACCATATGTTTTTCAATAAATGGCAAACTTTTTGTTCATCCGGCATATGGTTACTCTAAATAAACTTCTGATTAGTTTAATTATTTGATTACAGATCGTATCTACCCGTTTTGCAATTGCTGTATCACCCTAAATGAGGCTAATAAAGATATGTATAATAAAATATAGAGGTAGCAGTCTTGGATTGTCTTAATTAAATCCTTTGATCCTCTAATTATCAAGTTACCCTCTGGCCAATGTAATTATGACTTGTGTATATTTAAAGAAGTTACTTATATATCTTTATTCTCATAAAGCAAATGCATTACATCGGTACAGAGATAACAAATACAACAATAAATATTTACAATATGTGCAAAACAAGCGAGAGAGGTTACAAAAGTTACAAGCCAGGAGTACAAGCACGGGCCGACAAACACAAGTATTTATATTTTCTATAAAAAAAAACAAAGCTTCTTCAGAACTGGTTTTCTTGTACTTGACATAACTTCAGAGAATTTAACTGTATTTTGCCGTTTTGTAAAATATGCAGTTAAAAACTCTTTTCGTTTTTGATTGAAAAATTTGCATTCAAATATAAAATGATATTCGTCACCTATTTGTCGATTGTTACATAGACTGCAAAAGCGGTTTTCTCTGATTACGTTTTGCCATCTTCCTGTTTCAATCGGCAACTTATTATTAGTCGTTTGAAATCGACAAAAAACAAAAGCGTCTTTGAAGTCCAAAATATTAAAATATTCTTCAATTTCAAGTTGTTTTTTTTTTAATTTTTGTAGTTTATACCTTTTGACGAATTTTGAATGAGGGAATTCCAGTTCTGAATATATTGATATAGCAATCTCTGCTTTATGACAGTTTTTAACCATTCATTATTAACAAAATTTTGTGACTCCCATATGTTTGAGAAACCACAATCTTGAAAGATTTTTTGTATAAACAAGATCCATTTTATCTGGTTATTATGTAGCGACAACGTGTCACCCTATTCAATATATATATATATATAGTAAAGATAACATTAAAAAATATTTTAAGATTTTCAAGCGGTGTGGTTGGGTGTCATGTTGACAGGGGGGGGGGGGTCACCTTAATTATGATTAAAACATGTTTTTTGTACTGCCTCTAATCAACAGAAACTAAAATCTCATTAAAAATGAAAAATCAGAATATATTTTAATATAAAATTTGTAGAACAGAAGTTAAGTATCCCATAAAACATAATAAATCATTATACATGCAGAGACCAAAGCAGCAAAGATATAGTCAATAGAATCTATTTGCATTTGCCTATGTTCTATCCTTATAAAACCTTGCTGTGAGGCATGGTCCCTGACATCAGAAAAATGAATGAAGTATTGGCAACTGGACGTTAAGCAACCAAATATAAATCCTCACTTTTCCGTGAAGTGTTCTCAATTATTTGTCTTTTTAAAATTAAAAGGATTAAAAATTCCCAAACTGAAAAGAGTTGAAAATACTTTATTACTTTAGAAGTAAAAATTATAACAGACAGAATAAATACGGCAGAAACAAACAAATGGGAAAAAAATAAAGAACAATTTGAAATACCATATATATGTTGTGTACAAGTTATCATTTTGTATACAAATTATAATTTGTACAAAAATATTGTACAAATTATAATTTGTATTTTGACTTTGTACAAATTATAATTTGTACAAAACGTGCCTGTACAAATTACAATTTGTACAAAATTTGACCAAAATTCACTTATAACTTGTACAACAGTTTTAAATATGAATTTTGGTGAAAAATGCATTGATTCACACGATAGAATTGTAATTAACTGACCACACACTAAACTTAATTAACAAAATACACCGTTTTTTCACAACTACAAAAGGCAGATTGATCTTCGAAATTTTTGAGAGAAAAAAGTAAACAAATAGGATTTTTATACAAATTTTTAATACATAAACTACTTTTTCTTTAAAAAAAAAAAAAAAGAGATCATTCAATAGTACTGCTTGATTAGTTCTTATCGTTATTTTGAGGATTTTTGTTTTATTTAGAAAGTTTGCAAAAACGATTATAGTTGTAAAATTTGATATTTTGTATCGTGAAAAATCGTGCATAGCATTTTGATGATCGTGAAAAGGATCTCAAAAGATATGTTGCCACTTATTCGTTATTTCAAAAATTCCATGAAAACAATCAAATTTTTCTTTAAACAAGTTATAGTTTATATTTGTAATTGGTACCTCAAAAGATTGGATTTATATGACTTGTTCAGCTTCACTTTTGTTTGTGAAAAGATTGATGGTTCAATGTCATTGGGTCTGATGATTTTATAATACTACACCAACTATAAAATAAAAGTCTGTCTGTCTGTTTTGCATATGTTTAACGTTGTTTTTTCAAGCTTAGATTGTCTCAACTGATTTCCGTTAAGTTTGATATTTATAAAACAAAGATCCTTGTTGAAAAAAACATTGATAAAAAAACGGCAGAAAAACAACTGACATATTCCTGACTTTAGCATAGTCATATTCCTTAACCAAATGGGGTGTTTAATCTCGCTTTCTTTCTTGGATATTTATTTGTCTAAAAGTCCAACTGAAGCAGTGAAATACACATGTTTATTCACAGCAACGGTTCTTGAGCTTCAACGTTCGCTATGTGAAGCAGTTAAAATGCCAGTAAAACAGGTCGTCATCGATTTGGGAGTCAAAAGATGGTTTGTAATACCTGATTCCATGAATCACTAGATCAACTGCTCAAACGAATGATAAAGAAATAATGTTTGATTTTGTAACTTAGGTGTACTGTGTGGTCATTTAATAGCATTTCAATAATGTGTACCGATGCTTTTTACTCCAAAATCCATATGATAAATAATTGTACAAGTTATAAGTGAATTTTTGTCCATTTTTGTACAAATTGTAATTTGTACAAGCACTTTTTGTACAAATTACAATTTGTACAAAGTCAAAATACAAATTATAATTTGTACAATATTTTTGTACACATTAATTTGTACAAAATGATAACTTGTACACAACATATACATGTTTAAACAGTTTACTAGCAGATTATGAACGGGTCAAGGTTGAGCAAACGTGAATTTCTACCTATAACACTAAAAAGGTGACAATCAATTTTTTGAGGCACGTGTCGAATACACATTAGATAACTTTCTAATTAAAAAAAGGTATAATTGTAAAATTTAAAATAATGAATTTTTACAAAGTCTATTTTTATATGCCATGTCCTTTGTAACAGTTGTATCATTCCATCAGGTCCTTAGTGCACATTTTTGTTCTTAGTGCACTAAGGAGGTCCTTTGCGGTATTACTACGGACCCCATATATTTGAAGCTGTTCAAAATACTGTACATTATAGGTACGTGTATCAGATTAAACAATAATTGTCATATATATAAAAAGAATAAGTAATCTGGTATGAAATATGTCCACTGGAACGACCGTGCAAGTGCTATATATATATTATAGCCAGTCAAGGTCGTTAAAAACTTCCATTTGTTGTTGTCCACTGAAAATAAGCTCTTGAATACACGAATCCCCGTTTTATTAATGCCAAATTTATTTGTTAGTATGTCTTATTCTTTTTCTTATGATTTTATCATATTTTTTGTGTGAAATTTTCTGTGTGGTTGAACATGAAATTGCCTCCGATGCTACAAAGAAAATTTGTTTAATGTCAAATGTTGCAATATATGCTAAGTATTACCCGTGGACAGGATGTTCCCCAAAAAATAAGTTATACACACCCCGAGGGTACACGCTAGTGTCATATGAAAAATTACTGGGTCACCTGTAAGATGGTAATCAGCCATGCAACTAATCAGGTTACTTAACTGACCATGTCACTTCAATTTAAAGTTTATCGGTAGATCAAAATGATAAATTCGTTTTAATTAAACATTTCAGATCTAAAGGATTTATCATTATAATGAAGAGAAATAATTAAACCATATCGTATTATTTTCAAAAGATTATTTATTTTCATATTTTTTTTTATCTATGCCGGGAAAGAATTGAAAACTGTATTAATAATTTTTAAATTTATTTTATAAAAAATCCGTGTAGGTCTCATGAAATGGAACCCACGCATTCCTACTTAAGATTTATAAAGGAGTAGGTTCAGTAAGACCCCTTTTAGGCCCCAAAGGCAGTTTTACTAAATTGTATAGTACTAGAACCGAACACCTGTTTTGGGATATATATACATATAGTTAATTTACCGTAAATAACTGCGAGAAAATGAATAATACACAAGTTGATAATTGTCTCTTCTCTGCTTATTAACTTACATGCAATATTTTCTCTGATTTACTTGTGAGATCACCGACACTAATAATAATTACCTAAAAAAATAGGTGCTCCTTACTGGGAAGATCATATCGGATCCTATCAATTTATTGGTTCCATTCCCCCAATTAAATGAGTCTACACGTCTCCTTAGAAAAAATGCCTTGCAATGCGTCTGAACTACTAAGTACTTCCATATAATTTCGAAAACAGATAATAATCTATTTCACTGGATGAGATTGGGCTGACGGATTTTTAAATGGAAATGTATTAATTTTTATTTATAGCACAAGTTTTACAAGGCAAGATTATTCACCCTTTCGCCCTACAAATCAAATGGTTGCCTCCTTACACATATGAACATTTGATATCATTTATTTTGTGTGACAACTCTTCACCAATGACCTGAGTGAAAGGTTGACATGGGCAGATCCAGAAATTTCCATTTTTTTAATAATTTTATTTTGGGGGGGGGGGGGCAGAGGGGGATGCTTGCTCCAGTCATGCTTCAGTGATTCCCTATATAATCAACAAAATATTTCACACCAAAAAGGGGGGCGGGGCTTTCTCCTTAATAAGAAATCTCTGTTTTCAGGCATAGGCTATGAAAACGGCTAATGAGTTTTCAGATGCTTTACATTAAAATACATCATGTACATACATGTGACATACACAATTATATATAAATGTAGAATCAAATCTTGATAAATGTATGTAGTTGAAATTGTTAGCTTTAAACATTAAAAAAATGAACTCCCAAAGTTTAAACATAATTAAGAATGACCATGTACATGATGTAGTCTGTAATGTATGCCATTGCCATGAAGCTAGATCATTGTAGGTAAACTGTCATCTATTTCCTTAAATCTTTGTCGCCAGTCACCCCGAGTTTGATTTAAATTAGGGAGCTACCATTTGATTTTTATGGGGGGCTAGGATGAAATTTGAAAAAAATAGACAGAACAGGAGTTTTGACAGTCAGGGGACTTACTGAAATAGGTGATTTTTAAATCACTTATTCGAGTAGCAAAATTGTGGTTTTGTCACAAATTGAAATTTTGTATTTTTTTCCAAATTTTAAACACATCTGGTTTAAATAATATCTTTTAATTAGTAAAATTAAAAAAAAATAAACTTTTTGCTTCTTTTAAGTAGAAAGGTTTCTGCCTTTGATGCTATCATTTAGCTGAAAATTCTATTTTAGTTGAAAAAATGCTATAATAATGGCTTTACATAATGAACTGATACTTTCTTCAAAGATTTTTCCCAGCAGTGGGAGTATTTTTCCTGTGAAGTTCAAGGTTTCATCTTTCAGATTATGTAATAAAATTTTACTGTTGCGATAAAAATCTCACTGTTCGGGGGTGTTGAAATTAGTAGGGATAATTAAAAAAATGATACTTAAAGAAGTGATTTTTGGGAAGGAAATTGAGGTCTGATACTTAAACAAGTGATTATTATGTCATTATCCTAGATTCAGTACAAGGTCATCACCTGAAATGACCTGGTCATCCTAGACAACACAGATGTTGGTTCTGATAAGTTTAGAAACATAATTAGTCCCTGGATCATTAGTATTCTATATTTAAAGCTACAATAAAATTAAATCACTTCTTCTAGTGATTAATTTGTACTACTTAAATACTGTAAATTCAGAAATGATGGCGTGCATTTATTATTGCGATTTTGACATTTTACACTTGAATGCGATTTTAATTTTTACGATTTTGAGAAAAGCCATGCTAAATTCAGTTAAAATATTGCAAAATGCGAGTTTTAATTATTGCGTTTACAACTCAGTCGCATTATTCGCAATAATAAAAACCTCGCAATAATTTCTGAATTTACAGTAGGTGATTATTAAAGAAAGACAACTCTAACTTCCAACCTTTATGGAAATAATGTTACTTAAATCAGTGATTTAGAAAATCACTCATTTAAGTAAGTCCCCTGACTGTTTGAGAAAAAAAAAAGGCAGGATGAGACACTAGCAAAAAAGTCAGGACGACAATTTAGGTAAAAAAAGTCAGGATAAACTAAAAAAAAAAAAAAGGCAGGAACGAACAGAGTGAAAAATAAAAAGGCAGGACAGAGATTACAGCTAAAAAAAAATGCAGGATAAAATTTTTCATCCTAGCCCCCCCTCCCCCATAAAAACAAATGGTAGCTCCTTTAGTCAAGTATATATCTACTCTATCAGGTCTCTAGTTTGGATAGTGTATAACTTGCAAATTAAAATCATACTCCTTCCAAATTTCTTTCTTTAAAATATTATGGATGAAATAGCAAGTAAAGAATGAATTAAATTGGATGAAATGTGTCAATTTTTTTGGTAAAGTAGTATGTCTGAAGTTGTCAAACTTAATGATAGACCCTTCAGGGGCGGATCCAGTCATTTTAAAAAGGGGTTTCCTAACCCAGGACAAAAAGGGGGGGGGGTAATTACATGTCCCCATTCAAATGCATTGATAGTCCAAAAAAGGGGGGTCTTTGACACATTCCCCATTCCCATTCTTAATTTTATCATGTAGTGGTCGTAGTCCGAAGACACTTGGTTTTCGCATAATTACTTTTAGTATAAGTTAACAGAAATCTATGAAACTCAAACACAGGGTTTGTGACCAGAGTTTTTGTCCAGAGTTTAGAAATTACATGAATTAGGGGCCAAAAGGGGCCAATATTAAACTTTGTTTGATTTTATAGAAAATTGAATTATTGGGGTTCTTTGATATATATATTCCAAATCTAACTGTGTATTAAGCTTCCTAGTTTTTTGGTCCTGTTTAAATTGGTCTATCTTAAGGTTCAAAGGGTCCAAAATTAAACTTATTTTGATTTTAATAATATTTAAATTCTTGGTGTTCTTTAATCATGTTAATATGCTGAATCTGAATATTTACTTAGATTTTTAGTATGGGCCCAAATTTCAAGTTGGTCCAAATTGGGGTCCAATATTTTACTTTGTTTGATTTCCAAAAAATTGAATATACATGTATGGGGTTCTTTGATATGCTGAATCTAACCATTCATTTAGATTTTTGATATTTTGGCCCGTTAACAAATTGGTCCACATTGAGATCTAAAGGGTCCAAAATTGAACTTTATTTGATTTCATCAAATAATGAATTATTTGGGTTCTTTGATCATGTTGATATGCTGCATCTAACCATGTATTAAGATTTTGAATATTGGATCATTTTAGAGGTTAATTGTCAATTTAAAATTTTTAAGTACTTGGACCACATTCATTTAATGTCAGAAACCTATGCTGCATCAACTATTGAATCACAATCCAAATTTACAATTCAGAGTTGTATCCATAAAATTGAGAATGGAAATGGGGAATTTTTCAAAGAGACAACAATCCGACCAAATAAAAAAACAACAGCAGAAGGTCACCAACAGGTCTTCAATGTAGCAAGAAATTCCCGCACCCGGAAGCGTCCTTCAGCCGGCCCCTAAACAAATATATACTAGTTCAGTGATAATGAACGCCATACTAATTTCCAAAGTGTACACAAGAAACTAAAATTAAAATAAAACAAGACTTACAAAGGCCAGAGGCTCCTAACTTGGGCCAGGCGCAAAATGCGGCGGGGTTAAACATGTTTGTGAGATCTCCCCCTCCCCCTATACCTCTAACCAATGGAGAAAAGTTTGAATTGAATGTTGTGTCCATACTTGCTCCAACTGTTCAGGGTTTAAAGTGTACGTTTGTATCAAGCTGAGCCATGCATAGCATTCTTATTGGTTATTTATATATTAATTTGAAATTTTGACGAGTGAGACACATACAGATTATACAGTGTAAACAATATTTCAGAGTTTAAGGTAGTCAAGCGAAACAAATCATAGAAGAATAGTTGAATCATGTCTTTGTTGTCCAATGAAAAATTAGTACGAACACCAAGAAAAAGTATGGGAATGTTTGTTTTTTAAACTATTGACCAGGGTGAAAGTCTTTGAAAGTCATGACTGACAAAAAGTTTGTGAAATGAAATAGCACAAATATTCCATTCTTATTAAATATTATTGTATATAAAGAAAATACTGATGTTTTAATAATAGTTTTTACCCTTTTTATGTTTTATAGGACAAGAAATATAGAAAAATAATGAAAAATATAAACAGTTTCAATAGAAATGAGCGACAAAACAAGATAAACAGAATACAACAAGGCCTAAATGGTAAGACCACTTCTATATACTGTAAATTCAGAAATTATTGCTTGCCTTTATTATTGTGATTTTTCAGGGAATGGACAACTTATTGTGATTACAAAAAAAATCTGCATCAATTATATATCATGTATATACATGATATATATATGTTTCTGTTATCAAAATATGATTTCTTATTTTTGCGATACTCACCCAGTCACATTAATCGCATTACTAAAAACCTCTGGATAATTTCTGAATTACAGTAATAAACATGATAAAAGTAATTGCCTTTGAATGATGACTCTTATAAAAATAAGAAGATGTGGTATGGTAAATGAGTGACTTATCCACCAGAGTTCAAAGAAGTGGATGCAAGAAATTAAAGGCCAATGATGGGCTGGCCTTCAATAATGAGACAACACTTCCTTTATAGGTCAGCCAATAAAGATCCCAACATGAAAGATTTAAACAATCCAATTTAGTTCAACATGTTCAAAAACAATAACAATTAATAAAAAAAATATCATGTCTGTGAGCACTCAACCTCTTACCTGACCATAATATAGGACAGTGGTTCAAATAACACAGCATATGAACATTCTATAACAACTTTTGCAAGTGGCTAAACTTTAAATATCACTGCAAGGCACTAAACAACGAATATTAAATCTTGGACACAAAGCACTGAAATAAGAGAACTCATATAAAGCATGACAAGTAAGAATATCAAATGAAAGTTTCTCAAATGTTAAAGTCATATGAAACGAGTGAGTGATGAAAAATAAAGTTTGTCCAACTTTTGAACCAATGCATGTATACATCATAAACTTAGTCCTCTGTGCACGATTTTATCATTATTTTCACAAGTATATCATATAAATCGTCAATTTTTTTTTCTCTCTGTTTGTTATGATTTAACAAATAATGCTGCTCATTAAATGCCGTGTTTTGAAGCTGAGTTTTACCGATTGCCACCTTATAGTAAACAAATCACAAAAAGCATGGGTATTGAGCACGTGTTTAACATGTATAATCAGCTATTTGTTTATTTCAATGACAGATCCTTGCATATTGTGGTCACCGGATTTTTTCGAGGAGGGTTACGCTCGGGTCACTATGTATATGGAAAATATGTATCGGCGAATTGCTTCCTGGAAGCAAGCAATTAAAAATAAGTAAAAAAACATAATTATTATACATATTTTTTTTTAATTTGAGGTTTCTTATGACTTTAATTAAAACATGATAAAATAAGCCTATTTATATTGCTGTTTTTTTCTCGAATTTATCAGGTTTATAACTTTTTATTTTTATTTTGTGTATTTATAGGTCAGATATCTTGGTTTTTATGATCATCGTCAGGTCCTGCAAGTCTATACTGAAGAGGAAACTTATTTGTTAATACTTTTCTACATAATGTGCTAATTGGATTAATTAATGTGAAATGACCTCAATTGTGTGTTTTTCTGGAAAAAGAAATAGAAAAAATTCTACAAAATTGCTATAAACAAAATGGAGTACTGGTCCGAGAACACAATTAATTCGTAGTGCATTTCTTTTAGAACATAAATGAAAATTAAAAAATTCCCACCTGCGCTTTCTCAATGAAATTTTTACAGTGTGTTGTACTACTTTTGGGACAAATTATATCAAAATTATAGAAAACTTCATCGCCTCTAACTCAAAATATGGACAATTTTGTGTTTAGGGTGTCTTGAAATCTTTTGACAGCTTCCGAAGTGCTAATTTTTAACCTTTTTCAGCTGGACCAAATCACTACTTTTCTGTAAAATTCTGGACCCAAATTTTTTTACAGTGTAATTTCACCCCCCTACTTACAATTTGAGGCATTAAACATGGAGAAATAAATTTGGAAGAGGTATAAAAATTATTGGCAAGTAACCCACTGTTAACACTAGGGACTATATTCGTGAACAACGAAAATCAAGGGACGACAATTGTGGTCTCGGACCTAATAGGATAGAAAGAGTTGACAAATCTTAAAAAAACTTGGTATGACCAAAGCTTAATAAATTATAACACTACTTGCAAAGTTTCGTAACAATAGGATATATATTATAGACAATATGTTAAATTCTATACTCATCTTTGCGTGTTAAATTTTGACGTTAAAATTGAATAATTTCAACTATCAACATTTTGGGCTTTGAAAATTAAAATATTGCAAAAAAATACTTTTTAAATGCCCTAATATATCATTTATTATGTACTAAAAGCAATAGAGTACTCATTTGATTTATCAGAGTTAGCATAATTATTCAAAAGTCAAATTTATATCAGCCTGGGCCTAAAAATTGAGGTTTTTCAATGAAAGGGGGCCTTACATGAAGATGTAATATTTTCCAGCAATTTTAAATTTGTGAAGCTTTTTGGTTATAAATAATCCTTACATATGTATTGAATGTACTTTAAATGGAAAGAAAAGTCACAAATAACACATCATATTAGTTTAAAAGGGTCTTAAGCCAAGTAAGACTGGAAAAAAATAAGGGTCAATTTAGGCCGTGCCACATATTTACATTAAAAAATGCATATTGAGGCTATAAGAAATAAAAAATTGTGTCTTTTTTATCATTTCTATACTCATGTGATATGATACAACAAATCTGAGCACAAAAAGGCTCTTGCAATTAACTTTTCTTACAGACAGTATGGTCTGATACAAAGATTTTTGCCTTTTTAATGAAAAACTTGATTGTAATTTTAGTCTCAACAGGCTTATATTTAAACCACTTGCTATCCTACAGAAGAAAAGAGAGATATTATGTGAGATGGAACAGGTACAATAGACATTGTAAAGTGCTTTTGATACAAATTTAGTGAGGTCTTTATTGTGGACTTCAAATTTTATGTACCAAGAACCCCACTTTTGACTTCATCCAAACAGGGCGTTAGACAAGGGTCATTTATACAACACATTTTGTACATATTGTCTGAGATAATCTTCTTTTCTGTAGATTCTGAGTTCAAAAACAAGTAAAAGAACTAGATAAAGGCATAGAAACACAAGTATTGACACATGAAAGCCTGTCAGATAGAAAGTCAGGATGCCATGTATGCATCAGTATTGAAAAAGCCTTGAAATGCCTATTTTGACCATAAAATGCCAAAATTGGTCATTTTTGCAGATATTCTATTAAATAAAAGTTTAAATCCTTGAGTTTCATGCTATTTGACAAATTGACACCACCAAATCATTTAGGGAAGATGCCAAAGTACAGATTCTATATTTACAGACTTCACCTCTTAGGTCCGAGAACACAATTAATTCGTAGTGCATTTCTTTTAGAACATAAATGAAAATTAAAAAATTCCCACCTGCGCTTTCTCAATGAAATTTTTACAGTGTGTTGTACTACTTTTGGGACAAATTATATCAAAATTATAGAAAACTTCATCGCCTCTAACTCAAAATATGGACAATTTTGTGTTTAGGGTGTCTTGAAATCTTTTGACAGCTTCCGAAGTGCTAATTTTTAACCTTTTTCAGCTGGACCAAATCACTACTTTTCTGTAAAATTCTGGACCCAAATTTTTTTACAGTGTAATTTCACCCCCCTACTTACAATTTGAGGCATTAAACATGGAGAAATAAATTTGGAAGAGGTATAAAAATTATTGGCAAGTAACCCACTGTTAACACTAGGGACTATATTCGTGAACAACGAAAATCAAGGGACGACAATTGTGGTCTCGGACCTACTATCAAAGATGCACAAGGACACAATGGTGTAAAATGTAACAACCTACATATTCACTGATGGATTATGGAGAAATTAAGAAAAAAAATAGTGTCTTTGTCATGTTTGTTGTCGAAATAAACACATGCGTTATCCATTTATGTACATAATATTATGTACATGGCTCTCCATCATATCAAATATACAGAGAAGATGTTTGAAGAACAAGTTGCCAAAATTTATTCAACCAATTGAAGGAAGATGTCTTGTGAATGGAATTATTTATGCACTGAACTGTTATGTAGGGGGTAGAATAATTATACACAGCAGCTGAAACAGAAGACAAGTTAATTTGACATGAAAAGTGTTTATTTTATATAATCTTTTGTATCAACATGATCAATAATTCAGTCTAGGAGAAAATATATTTATACTGTTTGTCAATGTTTGTACTGTTATGAAATTTGTATAGAGGAAAAACATTTCCTTAAGGGAAATTTGATATTCAGAAATTTCCTTAGAGGAAATTTGAAGAACAATGATTTCCTTAGAGGAAATTTCCTCAAAGGAAAATTTGAAGCGGCAAATTTCCTCAAAAGAAAAAGAATTTCCTCAAAGGAAATAATTATGCAGCAAATTCCCTAAGGGAAATCTTTTTCCCTTGAGGAAAACTCTTTTTCCTCTGAGGAAATTGTTGAAAAAAGTGGCATTACTTTTTCAACAGTGGTGCTAGAGCCAAACATTTTTAGGACAAATATCAGAGAACCTTAGATATATTATTGCTGTATGTTTATGCTTATGAAATTAGATATATTATTGCTGCATGTTTATACTTTTGACCTTAGATACATTATTGCTGTATGTTGATTGTCACTTGCTTATGACCTTAGATATATTATTGCTGCATGTTTTTTTTTTAAATGCTTATGACCTTAGATACATTATTGCTGTATGTTGATTGTCACTTGCTTATGACCTTAGATATATTATTGCTGCATGTTTATCACTGTGCTTAAACGGCTGTGGGTAACTTAAGTTACCGACAGCCCAAGATGGCGGACTCTAAACTCGTTGATATTTAATTCATACAAAATGTACCTTTTGCGACGTTTTTCATGCAGAATGTAAATATTTATAGGATTATTGAATAAAAAAATGACTAACAATTACCATAAATTTGTTAATATAGATTTCACTAAAGCGCAAGGTCAACTTTAAAAAATGCATAAGATGTCCGTAACTTTTTGATCGAAACTAAGCAGACTGTCCGTAACTTTATTTTTAGATGTGGGTAACTTTTGATTTAAAATTTTAAGAATTATAATTTTAACAATTAGAAGACAATTAACATCATATTTGTAACCTTCGCGGCCGTTTATACTACTCATTCACCACCAAATGTGATTTTATTAACACATCATACTTACACCACAGAAGTTTTATGTGGGGTTTGTGGTACTCCATCCTGGTTATGGTTTGAACTTTTATTTACTGATGTGCGTCTTATCGACGTTTTTCGCTTGTCAGACCAAGGCTTTTCCATACTCTTTAATGTTTTGAGTTTAATTATATGTTTGCGGTTTACCTTCACCTCTGTTTCTTTCTATGTGTATTTTGATGAATACTCTTTGACGCGGCTCGGTATTTATACATCCCACCAGTTAGTTATAGTGTTATGATTTTTTGAATATGTTTCCTAGTATGTTTTTTTTTTCTCTCTTTGTATGTTATCAGGGGTTGTTAGACTATTAAATTATCCTGTTGTCCTACGTAGTTATTTATATTTTTTTTATACTATGTCGAATTGTTACACTATGTTGACTGCTCTTTTCCTTTTATTGTCACTGACTTTTACCTATTGTGTCTTTTAGTTTTATTCAGTTTAATGATATTTAATGCAACTTGCATACAAATGAAATATGCAGCTGCTGTAAAACTAGGTTTATTCATTTATACAAAATGTCCTTTTTTTAAGTTTTCCCATTTACTGTAAATCTTGGTTCTTGTGGGGATGAGAGAAAAGTGTTTTTGGCTTTTTCAAAAAGACGGAAAAAGTTTGTGCACTTAAGTCTCGTATAGTCTATCCACTGCATGCCTGGGCAATTTGGGGTCCCCTCCAAAATCTAAAATCCCGGATTCACGCTACCCTTGTCGTTGCTGGCAGAAAATCAGTAAGTGTATATACATGCTACGTGTATGTGTAAAAAATACTTGTGTAGTCTACTTGTTCAAAAATAAAAACGAACAATGATATGTTTCAACAGTTTATCATACTGCTATGATCGGATACAACCCCCCGAACTTGGCGATTCGGATACCCGACGTTATACAAAATGAGACCCGAGTTTTGCGGATTTATCGTGATTTTTTTCATATTTTTCCCAATTTTGTCTTCCATCGATACAATGAATTATATCATACTAGACATCTACTTCGTTTTGTGAATATGTATGCGATGCAATCTCTATCATCAGTTTAAACATTACATCCGCGTATGTCGATTCTTTGAAAGTTACGGACATCTCTATTGGTATGATGAAAAAAGTTACGGACAAGTTGTTTTGAAGTTACGGACAGCCTAAGTGTTTTTTAAAATCGTGCTGTGATCGTTTATTTTGTAGAATTTAATCACCTTTCTAGTTTAGGGGTTTCCCTAAACGATTAATACAACTTTTAAATTCAGTTGTTTAATTGATGCATTCGTGGTATTGTTATTCTATAGAAGAAAAGTATCTAACCGACGCAAGGCGGCTCCATCTTGGGCTGTGGGTAACTTAAGTTACCCACAGCCGTTTAAGCACAGTTTATGCTTATGACCTTAGATATACTATTGCTGTATGTTGATTGTCTCTTGCTTATGACCTTAGATATACAATGTATTATATTGCTGCATGTTTATGCTTATGACCTTAGATATATTATTGCTGTATGTTTTATTGTCACTTGCTTATGACCTTAGATATGTTATTCATGTTATTCATGTTATTTGTGCAGGTTTATTGACACTTGCTTGAGTTATTTTATTGCTGTTTGTTTAATTTTCTGTTTTTGTTTTACACATTTTACTTGATGGTGTTATCTCAGTGAAAGATGAAATATTAAAACACAAGTGCCTTATTTGTTATACCAATTGTAATGTTTTGTCTTTTTGAAAATGATATTCTCAAATGTATATAACTTAAATTAAGAAGTGTTGAAATTAAGTAAGGATATGGTATGTGATTGCCAATGAGACAACTAAAAACCAGAGATAAAGGTATTTTCAGCCAGTGACTGAACAGCCGTCAACAATGAGCAAGACCTATCAACATTTAAATGTCTGCATGAAAAAAACACAAAAACATTCAAATAGATAAACATAAGACACTGTGTGCAATGGTGTGAAAGCTATATATGCAAAACTATATACTGAAAATTCAGAAATTATTGCTAGCAATTGTAAGTGCGATTTTTCTCAATTTCATCATTTTTTTGTGTGCAAAATTTAGAATAATCCTGTTTAGTTCAAAAAAAATTTCAATATGCAAGTGTATATTATTGTGATTATAACCTGTCACTATTTTCACAATAATAAAAACAGCAATAATTTCTGAATTTATAGTAGTTAAATTTTTGACACGTAGTGATTTACTTTCAATTAAGCATGCCAAGACAAAAATCGTAGAACACACAATTATATATTTCTACAATTAAGATTCAAAGAAATACTTGCACCCATAATAACTTAGTCCGTTTTGTGAAATTGCTTCACTCATGCAATTAGAGGTTTTTTTTTTATGTTTTCTTTTTAGTTATATCACTTCCCATGTGAACAATTATTGTTCCCATGGGAAAACATATTGTTCCCAAGGGAAAAATTATTGTTCCCATGGGAAAAATTATTGTTCCCATGGGAAAAAATATTGTTCCCATGGGAAAAAATATTGTTCCCATGGGAAAAGTATTTTCCCATGGGAAGAAAAGGAGTTCCCTTGGGAAGAAAAGTTCCCTTGGGAAATTTAAAGTTTCCCTTGGGAAATTTAAAGTTTCCCTTGGGAAATTTAGAACTTCCCATGGGAACAAACAATTTACTTATGTTCCCATGGGAACTTTAAAGTTCCTATGGGAACTCTAAACTTCCCATGGGAAAAGTAATTTTTCCCATGGGAACTTTCAATGTTCCCATGGGAAATTCTAATATTCCCATGGGAATTATCAAATTTCCCATGGGAAATGTACTTTTAATCAGCTGCAGTGACAAGAGTGACAACAGTGACAAGTTGGGACATATGACATTTTTTTAATTTTTCAATAATCTATCACTGGACAAATTTTTTTTTTGATATCTTGTAAACCGACAAAGTCAGATTTGCCGATACCGGAATGGCAAATTTGTCCCGCACAGTGTTTACACCTTAGAAGAAATTAACACACCAAATATTATTGACCTACCATACCTAATTACTGAGAAACTGACTTATTCATGGACACTTGATCCTGGTCACTGGACGATGACAATGACCTTAAGGTCAGTACCTTACAACACATTCGCAACTACATATTATGGACCTATCATATCTAGTTACTAAGAGTCTAACCTTACCACGAAAACTTGAGCCTGGCCACTGACAATGAGGTCAAACTGACCTAGTCGACACATGTTAGACAGACATGTACACCTTATGACAAATTCATACAGCAAATATTGACCTACCATACCTAGTTACTGCCGATGAAACTGACATAAATTAATCACAAAAACTTGATTGTGAGGTAAAGGTCAGTTGGCATATGTAAGACTGACATGTACACCTACCAATGAATTTCTCACTCTAAATAGTATTGGTAAACCATACCTTGTTACTGAGAAACTGACCTAATCATGATAACTTGACCCTGGTCACTGGACCATGACAATGAGATCAAGGTCAGTCGATATGTGACCGACTGACAAGCTTATGCCTCAAGTTACATTGGCACCAAATGTTGTTGTCCCAGGTCTATTGAGCCTGGTTAAAGAAGTGGTTAGTATGTTTTTCTTATATGGTTCAATGTTAAACTATATTTGGCCATGGAATTCATGTTGGATTTGCAATTTGCAGTTGCCATAAAAATCATTCCTGCATTGATCATTCCTGCATAAAGTAGATTCATTGTACCATACGGATGCTCAAAGAGAGCAGTTCACATTTTCCCCCTTATGGTTCTTTGTTAAACTGTCTCGGCCTGTGGCGACCATCTTGGTTCTCCAATCAGCACCGAATTCATTAAAATTATTAAGGACTATTATCTGATCATTTATCCATAAACTTGAATCGATATGTCAAAGTTTCTTTGTAAAAGTTGTTTGTTCATTTTTTTTTCCTATATGGTTCTATGTTAAATTGTATTTTACCATGGAATCCCTCTTAGATTTACAGTCGACACCAAAATCATAAAATTTATCAGGAACCTTCATTTGATCATTCATGCATATATTGAATTCATTTTGTAATATGGTTTCTAAACCAGAGGCTCTAGAGAGCATGTAATCATTCACTTGGTTTAAAAGAAAACGGTTTCTCAGTAGAAATAGTTTGCATTTTTTCCCATAGGGTTCAATGTTAAACTATGTTCGACAGTGGCGGCCATCTTGGACTTCCGATCGGCACTAAAATCATAAAATGTATGAAGGACCATTATGAAGGCTCAAAGTTAATAAAGAATTTAGTTTGAATCTGATCTTTCATGCATAAACTGGAATCAAAATGTCACACAATGTCTCCGTAGACGCTGTTTGCATGCTTTTCCCATAGGGTTCTATGTTAATCTATGTTCGACTGTGGCGCCCATCTTGGATTTCCGATCGGCACCAAAATAATACAATTTATGAAGGACAATTATTCGATCAGTCCTGACATATATTGGATTCAATATGTCAAAAGGTATCTAAAAAAGAGCAGTTTTTATGTTTTCCCATAGGGTTCTATGTTAAACTAATTCCTGCGGTGGTGGCCATCTTAGATAACGGATCGGCACCAAATGAACAATCTTTGATGAGGTCTACCCAAGGAACATTTCTGCCAAGTTTGATTTGAATTGGCCCCGTGGTTTTAGAGAAGATATTTACGTACGACGACGACAGACGACGGACGCAAAGTGATGACAAAAGTTCACATGATCCTTCGGACCAGGTTAACTAAAAAGAGCAGTTTACATGTACTACCATATGGTTCAATATTAAATGTCCATCTGTGGCAGCCATCTTGGATTTCTGATAGGCACCAAAAGCATAAAATTTATTAAGGACTAATATCTGATCATTTATGCATAAATTTGAATCAATATGACAAACGGTTTCTCCGCAAAAGTTGTTTGCATTTTTCCCCATAGGGTTCTATATTAAACCATGTCCGGCTGTGGCAGCCATCTTGGTTTTCCGATCGGCACTAAAGTCATAAAACTTTTGAAGGACCATTATTTGATCATTCATGCACAAGGCCAAGACAAAATATATGTTTCCTATTACACACTCAGGAAAAATAGTGTAGGTAGGCTGGTAGGCAAACTATTTTATTTTTCTGAAACATATTACTTATTTATACATGAATTAAGATAGATATTCCTTTTAACAGTGCTTCTTGAAAAACAGCAATAAAATGTTTAGGGTAGGGGGTAACAATTATGGTAGGTAGGGAAATATGAAACGTTGTTATATTTTGTCTTGCCATGGCCTAAACTGGAATCAATATGTTTAACGATGTCTCCGTAATTTTTTTGCATGCTTTTTCCATAGGGTTATATGTTAAACTATGTTTGGCTGTGGTGGCCATCTTTGATTTCCGATCGGCACCAAAATTATAAAATGAATCAAGGGCCATCACTTAATCATTCATGCATGATTCAATATGTCATAAGGTCTCTCAAAAAGAGCAGTGTTTATGTTTTCCAATAGGGTTCTATGTTACACTAAAACTTGTAATTGCAGAAATCTTGGATTTTGGATCGGCACGAAATGAACAGTATTTCATGAGATCCACCCAAGGAAAATTCCTGCCAAGTTTGGTTTTATTTGGCCCCGTGGTTTCAGAGATGTTGACATACGACACCGACGGACGCAAAGTGATGACAATAATTCACATGGTCCTTTGGACCAGGTGAACTAATAATAGTTTACCGTCTCGATTTTAAGAGACTCGGACAGTCACAGGCGAGTTAGAAACTAAAGGTATTGTTATCACAGGATTTCCACTTTTAAACATGATTAAAATATGTGAACTGTCTGCTATGTGGGACTAACACACCTGACATAATCAAGTCCAAGTATCTCCCTTTTAAGATGTTGGACCATATTTGTTTATATTCTTGAATTCCGAGACCCTGATTTGGACCAACTTAAAAACTGGGCCAATAATAAACAAGAGTGCACACACTGAAATGTCTCACCTTCTTTACTAATCATTGATTTTATGTTGATAGTCCTAAGTATAAAGCTTGATTACAACTGTCACATAAACTTAACATTAACCAAGATAGCTAAACAAAGACCAATGAACCATGAAAAGTAGGTCAAGGTCAGATGAACCATGCCAGGCAGACATGTACAGCTAACAATGCTTCTATACAACATATATAGTTGACCTATTACTTATAGTTTAAGAAAAATAGACCAAAACACAAAAACTTAACACTGTGCAATGAACCGTGAAAATGAGGTCAATGTCAAATCAAACCTGCGCGACTGACATAAAGATCATAAAATATTTCCATACACCAAATATAGTTGACCTATAGCATATAGTATTAGATAAAAAGACCAAAACTCAAAAACTTAACATTAACCACTGAACCATGAAAATGAGGTCAAGGTCACATGACATCTGCCCGCTAGACATGTACACCTTACAATCATTCCATACAACAAATATAGTAGACCGCTTATAGTACGAGAAAAACAGACCAGAACACAAAAATTTAACTATAACCACTGAACCATTAAAATGAGGTCAAGGTCAGATTGGACATGTACACCTTACAGTCCTTCCATACACCGAATATACTAGCCCTATTGCCTATTATAGTATCTGAGATATGGACTTGACCACCAAAACTTAACCTTGTTCACTGATCCATGAAATGAGGTCGAGGTCAAGTGAAAACTGTCTGACAGACATGAGGACCTTGCAAGGTACGCACATATGAAATATAGTTATCCTATTACTTATAATAAGAGAGAATTCAACATTACAAAAATTTTGAACTTTTTTTTCAAGTGGTCACTGAACCATGAAAATGAGGTCAAGGACATTGGACATGTGACTGACGGAAACTTCGTAACATGAGGCATCTATATACAAAGTATGAAGCATCCAGGTCTTTCACCTTCTAAAATATAAACCTTTTAAGAAGTTAGCTAACGCCGCCGCCGGATCACTATCCCTATGTCGAGCTTTCTGCAACAAAAGTTGCAGGCTCGACAAAAAATTTAAGTACATTTTTAAAATCAGCATATCAAAGAACCCCAAGGATTCAATTTTTTGTTAAAATCAAACTAAGTTTAATTTTGGACCCTTTGGACCTTAATGTAGACCAATTTGAAAACGAGACCAAAAATTAAGAATCCACAAACACAGTTAGATTCGGCATTTAAAGAACCCCATTTATTCAATTTTTGATGAAATCAATCAAAGTTTAATTTTGGACCCTTTGGGCCCCTTATTACTAAACTGTTGGGGCCAAAATCAATCCCAACCTTCCTTTTATAGTCATAAACCTTGTGTTTAAATTTCATAGATTTCTATTTACTTATACTAAAGTTATGGTGCGAAAACCAAGAAAAATGCTTATTTGGGGCCCTTTTTGGCCCCTAATTCCTAAACTGTTGGGATCTCAACTCTGAAAATCCACCCCAATCTTCCTTTTGTGTTCATAAACCTTGTGTTTAAATTTCATTGATTTCTATCTACTAATACTAAAGTTATTGTGCGAAAACCAAGAATAATGCTTATTTGGGCCCTTTCTTGGCCCCTAATTCCTAAACAATTGGAATCAAAACTCCCAAAATTATTCCCAACCTTCCTTTTGTGGTCATAAACCTGGTGTCAAAATTTCATAGATTTCTATTTGCTTAAACTAAAGTTATAGTGCGAAAACCAAGAAAATGCTTATTTGGGCACTTTTTGGCCCCTTTTTCCTAAACTATTGGGACCAAAACTTCCAAAATCAATCCCAACCAACCTTTTGTGGCCATGAACCTTGTGTTTAAATTTCATAGATTTCTATTGACTTAAACTAAAGTTATACATGTTATAGTGCGAGAAACAAAAGAATTCGGACGACGACGAAGATGACGACAAACAACGACGACGATGACGACGCCAACGTGATACCAATATACGACCAAAAAATTTTTGCGGTTGTATAAAAATCTAAGTAAATATTCAGATTCAGCTTATTCATGATATTAAAGAATACCAAAAATTTAAATATTGTTAAAATCAAAATAAGTTTAATTTTGGACACTTTGGACCTTAAGCATGTTAAGGTAGCCCAATTTAAACAGGTCCCTTTTAAAATGGCTGGATCCGCCTCTGATCAACATTATAGAAAAATCTATAAAGCTATAACTCAAAATAAGAATAATTTTATTTTTAAAGGGTCTATAATTAAGTTTGACATACTAATTTCAACTACACAGAATATATACCAAATCACTACTTTACCAAAAAAAAATTGCAACATTTCATCCCACTGGCGGATCCAGAGTGGGGTTTCCGGGGGTTGGAACCCACCTTTTTTTGGACGATCAATGCATTTGAATGGGGACATATAGTTGGAACCCCCTTTTAAAATGGCTGGATCCGCCCCTGTATCCAATTTAATTTCATCCCTTTTTGCTATTTCATCCATAATATTTAAGGCCAAATAAAAAAGTATGTGTGGTTCCAATTACATCTGAAAAAAGCTAGGGTAGGTAGGTAGGGATTTTTTTTTATTTTATGTTTGTTTTTTACATTGAGTCTTTGGAAGCAACATTCTGACTTTAACAGTGCTTAATGAAAAATGACAATAAAATAATAAATCTTTAGGGTATGCTATTTTTAAGCAAAAAAGTAGGGACGGTAGGGTTAACTTACTGGAACCACACATATATTTTTATTTGGCCTAAAGAAATAAATTTGGAAGGAGTATGATTTTAATTTGCAAGTTATACACTATCCAAACTTAGAGACCTAATAGAGTAGATATACTCGACTAGATTTAATTCTAATTTTAATTAATTAATAATTGGCGTGAACTCAGATTTAAGGGAACAGATGACCGTTTACCTACAATGACCTAGTTTCATGACAATAGCATATACATTATATATATTTAAAGACTATATGGTCATTCTTATTTTTAAACTTTGGGTGTTCATTTTTCAATGTTTAAAGCTAACAATTTCAACTACAGGTACATGTATCAAGATTTGATCCTACATTATTTAAGTATTGCAAAAAATAGCTTTTTAAATGGCTCTATATATAATTGTGTATATCACATGTATGTACATGATGCATTTTAATGTAAAGCAGCTGAAAACTCATTCGCCATCTAATATTTATCTCAATTCTTCAACTGTCAGGCAAATTTACATGAGCCTATGCCCATGATGCCTGAAAATAGAGATTTCTAATTAAGGGGAAAGCCCCCCCCCCTTTTTTCGTGTGAAAAATTTGTTGATAATTATGATTATATAGGAAATCACTGAAGCATGACTGGAGCAAGCATCCCCCCCCCCCCCCCCCCCCCCCAAAAAATGAAAAGTTCTGGATTCGCCACTGTACGTCATCCTTACACTCAGGTCACTGGTGAAGAGTTGTCACAGAAAATGAATGATACCAAATATTCATATGAATATGTTTTAGGTCGTGTAGGTGTAACAATGTGTAAGGCAACCATTTGATTTGTAGGCTGAAAAAGGTGAAGAATCTTGCCTTGTATATTTGTGTAAAAAATAAAAATTACCAATACATAAAAAAATCAGTCAGCCCAGTCTCATCCAGTGAAATAAATTATTGTCTGTTTTCGAGGTTATATGGAATGATGGAAGTACTTAAGTTGTCCAGATAATTATGACGCATTGCAATGCATTTTTTCTAAGGAGCCGTGTTGACTTATAATTGGGGGAATGGAACCAATAAATTGATCGGATCCGATATGATCTTCCCTGTAACGGAGCACCTAATAACTTTGAGGTAATTATTAGTGTCGGTGTCCTCACAAGTAAATCAGTGCATGCACATTTTAATTATCAGAGAAGAGACAATTATCAACTTGTGTATTATTCATTTACTCGCAGTTATTTACGGTAAATTAGACATATATTATATATCCCAAAACAGGTGCTCGGATCTAGTACTAGTAAATGACTTTTAAATAACAATTATATTTATATTCTGTGGCGGGTCGAAGGGGATGGAATCCGGGAGTTGGGCTCCCTTTTTTGTGAGCAATCATTGCATTTTATTGATAATCTCGGGAATCCTCCCAAGTTCCTATATACAAGGTGATGGGACTAGTCCTATAACATATGACTTCGCATTCTTATTCAATTTTTAACGTTTTCATACTGATATTTTCATTTTTAGCTCACCTGACCCGAAGGGCCAAGTGAGCTTTTCTCATCACTTGGCGTCCGGGTCCGTCGTCGTCGTCGTCCGTCGTCCGTCGTCGTCGTCGTCCGTCGTCCGTCGTCGTTAACTTTTACAAAAATCTTCTCCTCTGAAACTACTGGGCCAAATTAATCCAAACTTGGCCACAATCATCTTTGGGATATTTAGTTTAAAAAATGTGTGGCGTGACCCGGCCAACAAACCAAGATGGCCGCCATGGCCAAAAATAGAACATAGGGGTAAAATGCAGTTTTTGGCTTATAACTCAAAAACCAAAGCAGTTAGAGCAAATCTGACATGTGGTTAAAGTGTTTATCAGGTCAAGATCTACCTGTCCTGAAATTTTCAGATGAATCGGACAACCTGTTGTTGGGTTGCTGCCCCTGAATAGGTAATTTTAAGGACATTTTGCTGTTTTTGGTTATTATCTTGAATATTATTATAGATAGAGATAAACGGTAAACAGCAATAATGTTCAGCAAAGTAAGATTTACAAATAAGTCAGCATGACCAAAATGGTCAGTTGACCCCTGAAGGAGTTATTGCCCTTTATAGTCAATTTTTAACCATTTTTTTCGTAAATCTTAGTAATCTTTTACAAAAATCTTCTTCTCTGAAACTACTGGGCCAAATTAAACTAAGCTTTGCCACAACCATCATTGGGGTAATTTGTTTTAAAAATGTGTGGCGTGACCTGGCCAATCAACCAAAAAGTGCTACGGCTAATAATAGAACATAGGGGTAAAATGCAGTTTTTGGCTTATAACTCGCAAACCGAAGCATTAAGAGAGAATCTGACAGGGTTTAATTGTTTATCAGGTCAAGATCTATCTGCCCTGATGTTTCACATGGATCGGACAACCCGTTGTTAGGTTACTGTCCTGAATTGGTAATTTTAAGGAAATTTTGCCGTTTTTTGTTATTATCTTGAATATTATTATAGATAGAGATAAACTGTATACAGCAATAACGTTCAGCAAAATAAGATCTACAAATAATTTTCATGATCAAA
Source organism: Mytilus galloprovincialis (assembly GCF_965363235.1). NCBI lineage: Eukaryota > Metazoa > Mollusca > Bivalvia > Mytilida > Mytilidae > Mytilus > Mytilus galloprovincialis. Next base: position 72,513,911 of record NC_134843.1, read on the forward strand.
ATAGTCAATTGACCCCTTAAGGAGTTATTGCCCTTTATAGTTAATTTTTAACATTTTTAATAATTTTTTGTAAATTTGTAGAAAATATTTTCCACTGTAATTACTTGGCCAAGTTCATTATAGACAGAGATATTTGTAGCAACAAGAATGTTTAGTAAAGTAAGATCTACAAACACATCACTATCACCAAAACACAATTATGTCATGAATTTATCCGTGTCCATTATTTAATATGCACAAGACCAAGGTGAGCGACAAAGGCTCTTTAGAGCCTCTAGTTTTATTTTTTTTGACACATTGATAGTAAAAAAAAATATCAGAACAGTAAATAGAAATAGTAAATAACGCCCCCGAGGTCATATGTTATAGGACTAGTGATGGGACGTGTCGTTGGAATAGGTCACCTTTTCAGGCTTAAAAATATGTGAATAGGTCGGGAACAACTCTCTTTAGACACTTGGGTAATTGCACCATTGGCAGATCAAGGAGGGGGAGGGGTTCCGGGGGTTGGAACACCCCCTTTTTTGGTCGATCAATGTATTTGAATGGGGACATTTATTTGGACCCCACTTTTTTAAATGACTTGGTCCGCCCCTATGCACTGTGGGTGCGTCTAAACACTGCTAAGGACTCTTTAGTGCACTAAGGACTTATAACATGCCACTAAGGACTAGATGGGGTGCTGTTACATGTAATTTCTTTTCATATTTTGATAGAGATTGATATTTAATGCATAAATTTCAAATTTTAAAGAAAAATAATCATAGATAAATAAGATATTCAACATTATTTAGGCACGTGCCTATTTTTCTTTGATATGCCGAAAATCAATGAACCGTTTGACACGTGTCAAATTACATATCTGATTACACGGGAATCCTGCTGTCTGTTGTGTTGAATCGACAAGATTGGTAAAGTCGGATACAAATAAATGAATTGTTTCTGAAATTTTATTAATGTTTATTTGTTTGACGAAGTATTTTCTCAAGTGTATGTTGTGTTTCTTGAAAATAATAAATTGTTCCACCAGAGCAATATATCTAATGTCGGGGTTTTTATTTGATGTTTAAATATTTAAATTATATTTCATAGATCAGACATACAAATGTTCAAAATCGCGTCTGTGTTCGAGCAACCATTGGTCTTTTTGTTTGACATGGTTTCTTGGCAAGTCTCTGAGGTAATGGCATGGTAAAGTCAAACAGAGTACTTGTCGCTGTTTTTGCTTTTATTGAAGTCAAACTAGACTTGTCACAGTCTTTCATTAGCTTTTTGAAAAAAGGCGACCTTTTTGATCAGATGTTTGTGTAAGCCAGCATTGATACAACAATTGGTAGCGCTTAAAGTATCCATACAGCAGGTAATTTCCTTGGCTGTACAGTGCTTGTCTTAAGTCAGCAAACTCCAGCTTGACTAGTTCGTGGAGCGTTTTCACAAGTTCTGGAATACTTTGCTGTTTCCAGTTAATCGTTTGTTTGGACAGAGATAATCTTATGCAGTTGCTATGGTTCATTTTCAAAAATTATATCATATGAAGAAAAAGTTTTTCCAATATATTTCAGGACAAAAACGAATTCCATATGATAAAAAATATTTACTACGTGTTACCAAACTTATTTACTGCAGCATGTAAACAGACGTATTTGGACAGAGTTTATATCTTTTGCGTTTGCTATGGTTCATTTTCTAAATTTATTATCACATGAAGAACACGTTTGAGCAATATATCTATTGACAAAAACGAGTTCAATATAATAAATGTTTACTACATGCAACCAATATAAATAAGAAGATGTGGTATGATTGGCGATATGAGACAACTCTTCACAAGAGACAAAATGACACAGAAATAAATAACCATAAGTCACCCTACGGCCTTCAACAGTGAGTATTATAGCACATACCACATAGTTATTATTTAATAAATTATTTCATGCAATAAACAAAAATATGTTAAACAGACAATTCGGTAAAAAAAAATTGACTCTTTTATTTTTTGGAAATGAAACTTAATCTAAATTAAGTTCGTTAAATAATTTTTAACCTTCTTTTTCTTTTAGAAAAAAAAACAAACAATGTCGAACAATTACAAACAAATAAGTACCATATGAGGCCGTTGTAAACAGATATCAAACTGGTTGAAAACTAGTCGTTTTGATAAATCCCAAGGACGCCACATGATTTTTTTTCTTCAATTCAATCGTAATTCGTACTATGTATAATTAAATTAAATATTTATTTATTTATTTTATTTATTTATTTATAATATAATGCATTAATTAAAAAGTGGAAAAGCAATCATCATGATTTATAGTTTTTTTACTCATATTTTTAGTGCAACCATTTGAATAAAATAAAAATAAAAATAAAAATATAATTGTGTCACATACTCGCATATTTGTCTGAATTAATAAAATAAAAACAAAACACTTATAAATATATTTATTCCTTTTTTGTCCTCGTGTCTCTTACATAAACATTTTAACAAACTGACCACACTCTAACGTATTAGTCATTTCGTTGCCGCACATCAAAGTCGTGCACCTATGGCAAATGGCTTTGTCGGGAAATAAATAAAGCAAACTTATTTGGCCTTTAAATCATTTTAGATAAGAACAAGACGTTTAATTATAAATATTAAGCATAAATCTTTTCGATACAATTGTTATTTACTTTTAAAAACAAAAAGATCATGATTGTTTAATCAGTAACTGTTGTTATGTTATTTGGCACGTGTCAATCGGTTCATTGATTTTCGGCATATCAAAGAAAATAAGGCACGTGTCTAAATAATGTTGAATAACTTATTTATTTATTATTATTTTTCTATAATATTTGAAATTTATGCATTAAATATCTATCTCTACCATAATATGTAAAAATAATACATATAACAGCTCCCCTTCTAGTCCTTAGTGGCACTGTATAGTCCTTAGTGCACTAAGGAGTCCTTAGCAGTGTTTAGAAGTACCGATGCACTGTTACATTACTCACCAAACGAAACGCAAACAATATGAGAAAAGATAACATTTTAACCTACACAATATATGAAAAGTTATACACTTTTAAAATCTAAATTATATCAAAACGGTTGGGTAACAAAAACCCAGCGACAATTTATGACGCCCCTTATTTAATGGAGACATGTAGTTGGAACCCCCTTTATCGTGGCTGGACCCACCCCTGATTTTACAGATTCAGATTCAATAGTTTATTAAAGTCTCACCACATACAACATGATTAAAACAAGATACAATTATAAAATTAATTATACAGTAAACATACTGTTAAAACAATTAAATACATGTATGTGCCATTCTTAAAAGAATTATGAGAGACTATTAAAATACAAATAATACTTATTCGTTTTATAAAATACTACAAATACAGTAGTTAATGATATAAAATACTGCTTCTCCTTGTTAAAATGTTATTGCAGGTTTTGGCAACAATATTACAAATATTGGTATTTTTAAACATATATATAAATTTTTCTTCATCAGACAAGTTTAAAAACATATCATTATGACACAATATATCAATAAAAAGTGCATGTCTTAGATCTTCATACAAGGGACAATTTAAAAGTACATGTTTTTCATCCTCTAAAATATTACAGTTAAAACAGACTCTTTCGTCTAGATTTTTTCTTTCATATCGACCAGTTTCAATTTTTAATGGTGCTACACCACATCTAAACTTTGAAAAAGCACTACGATGGCGCTGTGGCATTTTCTGTAGCAAATATTGCTCAGTGTTATAAGTATGTTTAAAAAGTTTATATGTTCTCAATTTACCACCGGTACTATATGAAAAAATTATTGTACACCAGTCTTTTTTATATTTATCAAACATTTTCTCTTCTAACTGAGATATACTATAACTATCAAGAAAATATTCATTTATTTTACAATATCTTTCAAAATCAAATGATTTCAACATCTCCATAACTTTGTAGCACCATTTTTTTAATTTACAACTACCTTTCATCACTGACCATTTAAAAACTTTATAATTAATTCTATTTTTGTCCATTTTTGTACATTTGGACCAGTGTCTAAAAATATTTATCCACTGTTTAACACATGGTGGTTTCCAGCCCATGTCACCTGACACAGCATCGTTTGGGGTATATTTACCCACACCCATGTAGAAACGCATGGCGCGATTCTGTACTGCAGTGATGCATGAGAAATCTCTCGTGCCCCAAATAGACGAGCCATAATTTATGACTGACCAAACCATCGTATCAAATAGCTTTGTGTAGATATTGTGCTGAAAACCACCATGTGCTTTACATTTAACAATAAGTAAACCTAATGCCCTACTTGCTGACCTGGCTACAGCTTTTGCCATTAATTGGTAGTCTATTTTACATGTAAATGATCAAGTCTCGGGTTTCTGTTGGCATAACGGTAATCACAAAGAGGGGGTAAATTAAAGCACGAGGAATTATAAATATACAATTGAACAGGGGTAGAGTGCATGGAGGAATTGTCACTTCACGATGATCGAAAAAAAAGTATCTTGCACGTTAATATTTTTATCATCTTGTCTGAAAGTTTCCAACACTCTGAATAATGAGCTTCAAGGCAAAAATAACTATGTCATGTGAAATACTAATAACATACACGTTGTATGGACAAACCGTTAAATCCCTCAACAAAAAATGTTTAAAGTCATATGAAACGAGTGAGTGGTGAAAAATAATGTTTATCCAATTCTTGAACCAATGCATGTATATACCATAAACTAGCTGAGTACTCTGACTGTGCACGATTTTTATCATAGTTTACGCAAATATATCGTTTAATCGTAATTTTTTCTCTCTCTGTGTCTGTTATGATTTAACTGAAATATGGCTATACTCATTAAATGCCGTGTTTTGAAGCCAAAGTTTGCCGATTGACACCTTATAGTAAACAAATAACAGATAATTGTTTATTTCAATAACAGATCAATGCGTATTGCGATCACCGGATTTTTACGAGGAGGGACGTGACGTCATGCATACGGAAAATATGTCGGCGAATTGCTTCATGGAAGCAAGCTATTAAAGAAGCAAGCTATTAAAAATAAGTAAACTTCTTCTAAATGTGGACAAATTAAAGAATTTTCGTCAGAAAAAAGTATATGTACATTAGTTGTATAATGAAAACTATCCATTTCTTTATAAAAAAACATGCATATTTTTTTTTTAATTTGAGGTTTCTCATGACTTTAATTCATGTCATATCAAATAAATTATAGCGTGGAAAGGTATCTGTAACAGACACAATGCGGAAAGCTTGAGCGCGAAGTTACTAGGATATCACAACTTGAGCGGAAATTAGATCTAATGGTAACACGAATAGAAAACGTAGAACAGAAGTGCGAAATTGTGTTTAACCGAAATAAAATGATCGAAGAAAAGGGAGAACAAATGGGTACGGTTGTGCATAAAATTATAGATCGCTGCAAAGAAAATATGTCTAAAATATCATTGTTAGAGGAAGCAGAAAATGTTAAAGAAAACACATTCGATATGAAATGCGTCAATGAGCGATTGATAAATATCGAAAGCGATGTCGATGAGTTACAATGGAGATCAATGACTAACAATATCGTAATATCCGGAATAAAACAGGAGCCGAATGAGGATACAGAAAACATTGTAAAAGATTTTATCCGCAAAAATCTGGGAATAGGGGAAAATGTCAATTTCGTTTCTGTACATCGTTTTGGAAAACAAAGACAAAATATTCAAAGAATAATGACTAAATTTGTATCTTTGAAAGATAAACAATTAGTTATGAGGAACTGTCACAAATTAAAGGGGACACTTATTTCTGTCAGAGAACAATTTCCGGTAAAAATCGAAAAGAAGAGGAAAAAACTATATCCTATATTAAAGCAGGCAAAGATAGACCGAAAGAAAGCTATATTGATAAGAGATAAGCTGTTCATAGAAGGGGAATTATACGAACCAAGCGATGACAGTGAACCAATACACACGGATAACAAAGAAACGAAGAACAGAAACACTCAAAATATCGATGCAGATAAAAGTCCATTCATTAATTCAACGCAACCTAGTGATTTCTACCCATGGAATCGTCCGATACTACAACAACGGAAAAATCAGAAGCGGAACAGAATTGATTCTGACGAACCTTATTCGTAAAGCCTGGCCAATATTAAATCAATCCGAAGTGCATGAACTTTATTAATAATCTATCTTAAAAATTTAACTCTACGCTAGTACTATCCTGAACTTACTTCACAAAAACTGAAAACCTCTTTTTCGATAAAAGGGTTGCGTTATTTTTTATTTGTAACATTTATTGACAAACGTATTATTTTGTATACTACATTTTGTTGCTCTTGTTGCACACAATGTGCCTGAGTGTATTAAACTTGTCTAAACTTGTCTAGTTCCAGGCAGGATGAGAACCATTAAAACTTGTAATTTAATATCAAAACTGAATATTGTTATATTTTTCAATAAATTTATAAATCTTAATTAGGCATGCGTGAGTTCCATCAGATACATGTGTATATATATATCTCTGGTTCCATTTCATGAGAACTACAAGGATTTCTATAAAATAAATTTAAATTATAAATACAGTTTTCTATTTTTTCCCAGTATAGATAAAAAAAAAATATGTATATAATCTTTTGGAAAATAATACGATTTGGTTGAATTATTTCACTTCATAATACTTGCATTATTTAATTTATTTAATTGTTCTCTGTATTCTATCATATTTGTCATATATGTACATGCCTTGAATTATGCTAATTTAAAAGCAATGTTGTTGCTAATGCAATAAAGATTCATTTATTCGAATCATTCAATAATGATAAATCCTTTAGTTTTTAATTTTTTTAATTAAAAAGGAATATTTCAGTTTGATGTCACGATAAACTTTTTAAACTGCAGTGACATGGTCAGTCACCTGATTAGTTGCATGGCTGATTACCATCTTACAGGGGGAGCGTCTAAACACCCCCTAGGCCGCCTTGGTGCACTAAGCTCATGAAACTGCACTAAGCCATTGATTGGATGGTGCTATAAATGAAAAAAACATACCATCGGACGTAGTTTTTCATGAAGATAATGTATCTGAATTGTTTATAGTGCCTAACAAGATTTTGTGAGGTAGACGAAATTGACTTTAAAACGATCGTATTGACTTTTGATGTCCAGAAATAGGCAGATCGAACATATTTGACTTTATTTACTGACTTGTTAAGTTTGGGATTAATTGTAATTAACACATTCCAATGAGACTGAAAAATGCTTTTTTTTTGTTATGATAAATAATAATTTTACCTGCCGTAGTCGTGCATAAAATATATTTCGGCATTTCTCTTAAGAAATGACTTGTTTAATGGAACAAAACGTCCTATTTGTAAACTTTCTCTTTTATCTCCACAATAGGCTTTTAAAAAATAATCTTTCGACTGTGTATTCAGAAAATTTTGTGAAAATAGAAGAAGTGGCAATTCTTACCTTTCATACCTTAACTTTCATTGATAAAACATAATATTGACTCGTCCAGTGTCCAGTTTGAAGGTAATTTTAGTTACCGTACACATTCATGCACGTTATAATTAATCAATAGTCATGTATGAAAGGCATACACAAGTTTGAAGGTAAACTAATAACAACTTAATCCAATCAAATTGCCTACGATTCAATATTAATGACCAGTCCACATCATAAAATGTATAGGGGTAAACTGGGTAGGGAGAAAATGTCAGATATTTTAAGTTCATTATTTTGCAACAACGAATAAAAATTTGTTAACCAATAGATTTGCTATAATTTCATAAACATGACATTCTGTATCGGTATAGTTTTTGGATCTTTTATTTGCGTATTTAAGGCTGTAAAAAGTTTGGCCTTCAAAAGTGAACATAATCATTGACTTTATACAGAAAATTCGCCTTTTTAAAACATTGTATGTATCACGAATAATACGCGACAACAAAGTAAAATCATTTCTTAAAACACCTAAAAAAAAATCATTCTGATTGATACAGTGGTATTGTCATAAATTGCGCTGGAGTGAACAGTGGTACAGCAAACGTCGAATTCCCTCACACAATGTTATCACACACTATAGTCATTAAAAATTGTAGTAAAGTCGTAATTTGATTTTTTCTGTCATCAAAGGTTTTGTCCGACGGCACGTGCCAGTAATTAACCAGGTAATAAAATCACTGATCCATGAAGAAATAAAACTTTGTATTTCTTTCTTTTTTTGTGTGTATTTTTTGATAGGTTATTTTGACTTTTAAATAAGTATTGTGCACTATCCAAATAAGAAGTACCGAATGGGGGAAATCGTGTGACATCACATCTGTCAAGTTTTTAAGCTGTCTTTAATTATACGACAGAACGAGGCGGTTGTGTCAAACAATGATGTTTTAACTAAACATACATATACAGAAATTACCTAGAGCATTTTATGACAATATCTCTTTAAAAGATTCAGATTCAGATTCAATATTTTATTAAAGTCTTTCCACTTGTTATATAATCATTATAATATAAACATTGAATAAAACAGCAATTTTATAAATTAAAATACAAGTGCCATCCTATAAAGAATTATGAGAGACTATAGAAATCAAACTAAATTATTACTATATAATTATTATGTCTCTAAAACATTTCCGTTCTGTAAAACCATATAACTACTTAACCTAAAATATTTCAGTTCTGTAAAAACATAACTATTAATCAAGCATATAAAAAACTATTTCTTCTACTATTTAATTTTGATTTTAACTTTTCGGCTAAATCTGAAAAATAAAGTTGACTAAACGGTATGCGTTGTCTCATCGTTTAAGGTTGTATTCCGCGACCTATATTTGCTATTATCTTCGTTATTCCATCTCTGGACAGTGGTGGATAGTTGTCTCATTGGCAATCATACCATAACTATATATTTATATGAAATATAAATTTGATAATAATTACCTCTTGCAGAATTTCAAGCGATCTGTCATACTTGTTGAAAATGGGTTGCATTGAACCCCAATGACGCCACATTTTAACTCTTATGTTTGAAATAAGTCTGTATTATAATTTGTATCTATTCGTGCAAATATTGAAACAGTAAATGGGGAAAAATAAAAAGAAAGAAATAGACTACAATATAGTATTAATGGTGGTTTACAAACAAAACTTGATGATAAAGCATTTGTAAATTTTTTATGTACATATGATCTTGTTTTTCTTACGGAATGTTGGTTTGAAAAAGATTTTTCATTTCATTTACCTGATTATAATTGTCATTTATTCCCTCGATTGAAAGCTAAATCTATTCAGGGAGGAGGTAGTGTTATTTTGATTAAAACATGTTTTTCTACTGTTATTGATATTGAAACTTGTATTCTAGACTCTATTGTATGGTTGAATATTAAGCAGGGTATATGAACCAAAGACAAATCTGTATATATTGCTTGTATTTATATTCCCCCAGTCAAATCTAAATACTATAAGTTATATGATTGTGATTTATACAATGAGTTAGAAAATAGCATTGAGTTATACTCTGAACTTGGTCACGTTTTTATTCTTGGGGATTTGAATGGTCGAACTGGGACGTTAGTCGATTTCCTGGAAAATGATGATATTCACTTTACTTTAAAGAACCGAATTTGTGGCGCTTTCGAATATATAGCCGATAGTGTCCTCCCGAAAAGAGTCAATCCCGATTTAAATACAAACAGTTATGGATCTAAAATAATCAGTATGTGTAAATCCTCAGGCTTAAGGATAGTGAAATGTAGGCACAAAAACGGATTTTCAAATGACTTTACATATTGTGGCCCTATTGGTATGAGTGTTCTGGATTACTTCATTGTACCTTCGTTTTATTTCCCGAATATAAACCAGTTAATTGTGTCAAACTTTACAACTTATTCGGACCATGCATTTTAACATTTAGAACTGAATTTATTAAACACCATGCGAAACCCAGGCAAATGCTCAGATGCCATGGAAGATACAGAACGTCGTGTTAAATACAAATGGAAAGATGAATTTAAAGAACAGTGTACTGAGTGTATTCGTATCAATATGGACAAAATCATTCGTTTACAGGATCGTATAAACTTTGAAAATCAAAATTCTTTTGATAAATCGTTGAGCAATTTTACATGTATGATAGAGGACATTATGTCGCCTTTCTTTAAAACGATGCCTTATGTTAACAACAAGCCGTATAAACCAGTTAATTATTTTGACAAACCTTGGTTCAACACACGATGCAAGGAACTTTATCGATGTAATATAGATTATCTACATGTTTTCAATCGTTCAAAATCAATTGTAAACCATACAAACTTAACTTGTGCAAAGAGGGAATATAAAGTTATGAAACGTCGTCTTAAGTGAGAATACCAACGTATAGAGGGTAATGCAATGGACTTTTTGAAATATAGTAACCCAAAACTGTTTTATTCTAAATTTAGGAAAAGGACCGAAAAGAAAAATAATGTACCGTTACAATCTTTCTATGAACACTTTAAACAATTGACTTCTGTGAATATAGACAATACATGTGACGAAGATTTATTTAATAACACTGATGGCGATTGTGTATATCCTGAACTTGATGAAGTGATTACAGAGGAGGAGATTTTAAAAGCCATCCGCAATTTAAAGCGCAATAAAAGTCATGGAGTAGACGGTATTTTGAATGAATATTTTATAGAGTATAAAGATGTTTTTATGCCAATATTAGTCAAGGTTTTCAATGGTATTTTACAATCCGGTATATTCCTTTACTAGCTGGGCCATTGCTATACTTGTGCCTATTTTCAAGAAAGGAAACGAAGACGATCCAAATAACTATAGAGGTATAAGTCTTGTAAGTAATTTCGCAAAATTATTTACTTCCGTATTAAATCAACGTTTGATGGACTGGTCTGATTCTTTTGATGTCATTACTGACGCCCAGTTCGGCTTTCGCCCAGGTTTTGGAACTGTAGATGCAATTTTTGCCCTAATTTCTGTAATTTTTAAGTCCCTATCAGCAAACAAACGTCTTTATTGTTGTTTTGTTGATTACACAAAAGCATTCGATACTGTTCAAAGGCTAATGCTATGGTATAAATTATCAAAAATTGGTATTCAACACTTTTAACTGTTATTAAATCTATGTATACTAATGTGTCTACTTGTGTATGTGTTGATGGTTTTAATTCTGAATACTTTACCAATGAATTGGGCTTGATGCAGGGAGAGGTGTTATCTCCCATACTTTTTTTCATTATATGTTAACGATTGTGAAATGGCTTTCATTAATAGTAATGCCATACCATATGAGATGAAAGAATTGAATTTATTTTTACTTATGTATGCTGATGATATGGTTATTTTCTCAGAATCTGTTTTGGGGTTACAAAATATGCTTGATACATTATATGAGTATACATCAAAATGGTCATTGAGTGTTAATATTGATAAAACTAAAATTGTTGTATTTAGGAAAGGTGAAAGAGTTCATGTTGATGAGAAATGGTATTATGATAATAAGGAAATTGCATTTTGAAGTTGTTGATAATTTTTCTTACCTTGGTGTACTTTTAAATTTTAATGGCAAATATAATATGTTACAACAGAAATTGTCAGAACAAGGTAGAAAAGCAATGTTTGCTTTAAGAAGAAATGTGAAAAGTATGTGTTTAAAATATGTCACTTTGTTATCACTGTTTGATACTTATATAAATTCTTTATTGAGTTATGCAAGCAAAATATGGGGTGCACATTAAGCCCCGGCAATAGAGAGAGTCCACGTGAACTATTGTAAAAATATACTTGGTGTTAAGTTGTCTACTAACAATGTTATGATATATCAAGAACTAGGTAGATTGCCTCTTATTTTCGCAAGAAAATGTAAGATTTTCAAATATTGGTTTAAATTGCTAAATACTTCAAACTGTATATTGAAAAATTGTTATAACTACTTGTATTGTGAATTAGAGAGATGTCCAAATAATAAGTGTAACTGGTTGTATTTTATAAAGAACGAACTTTTTCTTATTGGTTTAGGTGATGTATGGTATAGCCAAAACCTTATTTGTGACTTGTCTGATGTATATTTTGCTGTCATAAAGCAACGTTTATACGATTGTCTAAAACAAGAACTTGATGCTCAGTTATATATGTCTGCAAAATGTTCTAATTATAAATATATGTTAGATAGTTTTTGTCTGCAATTTTATTTATGCAAACCAATTCCAAATGTTTACAAAAAATGTATAACAAAAATAAGATTAAGTAGCCACAACTTAGCTATAGAAAATGAAAGATTTTATGGTATAACAAGAAATAATAGAATATGTACTTTTTGTAAAAATGATATAGAGGATGAGTTTCATTTCATTCTCAAATGTCCACGTTTTCAAGGTTTTAGAACAATTTATATTAAGCCATTTTATTGGAAAAAACAGTCGATGTACAAATTTATTAAACTGATGAGTACTAATAATGTAAAAGAATTGTGTAATTTAGGTAAATTTATTTTTAGATCTTTTAAGCTTAGATCCGAAATGTTAAAATAATGTTTGTTTATCATTACAACACCTTCTGCTGTCACATAGTCTGTGTTTATGTATGTATTATATATTTTATTGATGTTGATATAATTGTATACCTATAGTTTATATAGACTTTGGTAATAAAGATATATAGCATAGTCCGCTTTGAGTATAAGCCAATTTCCATTGTTTTTACTATTATTTACGCAAATCTTTTATTTCGAAAAGCGCAAACAAACACTTTTTCAAAATATTTTTTTTCTAACAAAGCATCAAAGAAAAGATCAACAGCCCTTTTATCATCACTAATTAGCTATAGGAACAAGGAAAATAGTTTACTAGTTAAAAGATAATCCCTCAGAATTGATTGGATCAATTAACTAGGTGATCAGACATTACACAAGTAGAGAACTACATTTATTTATGTATATTTCACACATGCAAAATATGTTGTATTGTATATGTTCCAGACCGTATGAGTATTTGGACCGTACGCGTACGGTCTGGACCGTATGCGTACTTTTTCAATATACGCATACGGTCGGACCGTACGCGTACGGTCTGACTAATATTAAGAATTTGGTCAAGTTTATTAGATACAAATGTATATAACAGATCAACATAACTTATATCTCAAATTAATATAAAAAGTTGAATAGTTATTGAAATAAAAACTTAATATTTTAATTATTTGTAAAAAATCAGGCTTATTTAATCTGTTAATCTCCTGTACTTAGCATGTCAGTAATTCATTTTAATTACAGCCCAATATGCTCATTGAAATTGAAGTTATCGGAAGTAAACATAATATGGGAGGACAATTGTTTTAGAATATTTAGGAACTTTACAAAAAATGCATATGCAAAGGAACATGCATGAACAAAACATGTTAATGTTAAAAATATATGACGTTCCTTGTTGAAGCAAGTGTCATCTTGGGCCAGAGTAACAAAATAGGATTCACTGATATAAAATTAAACAAATATTTAATTTTAATTGTTCGCTTATTCACTTAATCCATCTAATTGTAATAATAACAATTTGTATAACTAAAAATAAAGATTTTGATAAATGTTTGTTAACATTTAACCCATATGATCCCAAAACATGTATGGTCAGCTGGACCGTACGCGTATACTCATACGGTCCGCCCGTACGCGTATGGTCGGACCGTACGAGTATACGTATACGGTCCGGACCGTACGCGTACGGTCCAAATACTCGTATGGTCTGGAACATATATATTATCATCTCTGTAACTATGTTATTTAGTTAATGAGAATAAAGATCTATCTATCTATGTCACGTTAAAAATGTTAATAACTTTTAAATCTCTTTATATCATAGAACCATGGAAGTAATATTTAAATATTCAATATTACTTCCATGGTTATACACCCGAGTGTACACGCACTGTGGGGGGTCATGGAAAATTACTGCAACAAATCAGTTGACTGACCATGTCATTACAGTTCAAAAAGATTTTCCTCAAATCAAAATGGATTATTCATTTTATCTTTGAAATTTAAAACTTTAAAAATTACACTTTGACAAAATTATGAAGAATTTAAAATCGTATTTTAACAAAGATTAAGATATAATTTTACAAGGATCCTAACAAAATATCCAAACAAACGTTGAATCCAACGATATGAACCTACGCAGTTTTATATTATAAGACTGATACACATCAGTTTGCTAACTCAGTGTGCTGGGTGAGGTGCTGGAACTCGATATACATGTATCATGAAGTTACAGTTCTGTTAGGATTTTACTGCCTTTTTATAGGGACTTTCTATTCCTACTGTACACAGTTAGTATATATAGACTGTTCCTGGTTTAGAATGATTTTCTGCTCAGCCTCCAACTAGTGCGTAATTAGTATTTGATTAAATATCTCGTAGCAGTAAAAACTGAGAGTAAAAACACAAATTTATGTCAAATTAATGTATTTAAAAGCTTTATTCAGGAGCACAGTCTGTATCACTCGTAAATAACTTCGACATTTATGTGAAAATTGACTCTGCTGCTCGAGCTCTGTTAATCGATGGTCCAGTATTTCAGATATAAAGTTTATTCGTGAGGCCCTCGTCATTTTTTATATTCACTCAAAGCACAGTCGCCTGAAGATTTAATAATTATAGCGAAAATGGGGTAAAATAAAATATTTTTAGTAGCTTTATTATTAAATCTTCAGGCGACTTTGTGCTCAATTTTAAAAGAGGTTCTCCGTGACTTGGAAAATCTTATCTGATTCAGGATCAATTTATCGGTTATGGAGCTACCATTTGATTTTTATGGGGGGGGGGGGGGGGGGGGCTAGGATGAAAAATTTTGTCCTGCCTTTTTATTTTTTACTCTGTTCGGTCCTGCCTTTTTTTTTTTTTTAGGTTATCCTGACTTTTTCTTACCTAAATTGTTGTCCTGACTTTTTTTTTTGCAAGTGTCTCATCCTGCCTTTTTTTTTACTCAAAACTCCTGTCCTGCCTATTTTTTTCAAATTTCATCCTAGCCCCCCCATAAAAATCAAATAGTAGCTCCCTTACACTCCCCTATCACCAGTGATTCTTTGCATCTACATCTACATCTACATGTCGTCACTCGAAAAGGGTACTTCGACCCATCACTCAAGTATAGTTTAACTTTTGACGTCCTCCAACATGACAATAAACTTTCTATATTTACAACCAATGAATGGTTCCAAAATTGTGCTAAAAATTTATATACAGGTGCAGGTTAAAAACATTTTCTACTAGTCTCGATTGACTGCGTTGCTAGCCACTACAGAGGAGCTTGGTGAGTTTGGTCTTCAATTCCTCACTGCTCTCGATCTCTAATAGTTCATCTGGTAGTTTATTCCAGTCTCTGATGGTCCTAGGGAAAAAACTGTATTTGTAGATATCTTTGTTTGGCCTGATTTGTACGTATCTTTTAGTGTTCGGTTGATGGAGTCTCGACTTTCTTCTTGGTTTTATAATGTGCGTTGGAATAGTTTTTAGTTCTTTGTTTTTAGCTGACATTTTGAAAAAAGTATTGTGTAAGTATTGACTCAATTTGCATGATTTTAAATAACAGATATCGACTCGTTACCCGGACTACTGCAAAAAACTAATATTCAGTTCACTGATTTAGATGGAAGGTAAACACGGACAGAAAGTCACAGGATAAAAAGTCACAGGACATAAAGTCACAAATTTGATAGGACAAAAAGTCACAAACAATTTGTTGACAATTGTTTGAATATATATGTTCCAGACCGTATGAGTATTTGGACCGTACGCGTACGGTCTGGACCGTATGCGTATATTTTCAAAATACGCATACGGTCGGACCGTACGCGTACGGTCTGACTAATATTAAGAAGTTGGTCACGTTTATCAGATACAAATGTATATAACAGATCAACATAGCTTGCATCTCAAATTAATGTAAAAAGTTCAATAGTAATTGAAATAAAACAAAATAATGTTATAACTATTTTAAAAAATCACGTTTATTTAATCTGTTAATCTCCTGTATTTAGCATGTCAGTAGCCAAGTATGCTAATTAAAATTGAAGTTATCGGAAGTAAACTTAGAGTGGGAGGACAATCGTTTTAGAATATTAAGGAACTTTACAAAAAAAATGCATAGCAACGTGCATGAACAAATTATGTTACTGTAAAAAAAAATATGACGTTCTTTGTGGAAGTCAGTGTCACCTTGAGTACCAAAATAGGAATCACGGATATAAAAATAAACACATATTTAATTTCAATTGTTCGCTTAATCATGTCATCCATATACATGTAATAAAATCAACTTGTATAACTAAAAATAATGATTTTGATAAATATTTGTTTAAATTTAACCAATATGAAAACAAAACATCAGCTGGACCGTACGCGTATACTCATACGGTCCGACCGTACGAGTATACGTATACGGTCCGGACCGTACGCGTACGGTCCAAATACTCATATGGTCTGGAACATATATATGAATTAGATCTTGAAATATTTTCTTTTTATTACATAATATATTCATTTTTAATTTAATGAAATTGCTCATTTAAACCTTGATAAATGAAAATGTACATTGTAATAGATTTTAAACCTGCAAAGGATATATATTTATTCACTATAATTGGCAAATTGAAGCCATTTAAGCCACTGTGAAATTTTGTTTTCATAACAATTATTTGATCATTATTGATATTTATTGAATACATTATAATTACAAAGTTGCTTCGTGTATAAAACTTCAAGAAAAATACAAAAAAAATGTTTTCTTGTTCAAAGAAAAATAATCTCAAAACTTAATTGTGACTTGTTGTCCTGTTACTTTTTGTATGTGAATTTTTGACGGTGACTTTTTGTCCTGTGACTTTCTGTCCTAAATTCAGATTGGATAGAGGTTTGGTTGACCCCGTCTCCTCTATCTGAGACTACTATATTATAATATCTCAGTGATGAGCTTTATGTTTTATGTATTGTTTTATGTACAAATGTATTACCAACTTTATAAATAAATCTTTTTTGCTAGCCCCTAACAACTAACAAGTAAGAATTAGGTTACCTCTGTTTGTAATGCAAACAATTATCTTACTATACAAATCCTTGACTGGACATTATGAAAAAAGAAGATGGGATAATACAACTCTCCACAAGTGACCAAATGAAACAGAAATTAACAACTCAAGGTCACCGTACAGCCATCACCAATGAACAAAGCCAATACCGCATAGTAAGCTACAAAAGGTCCAGAAATGACAATGTAAAACAATTCAAACGAGAAAACTAACGATCTAATTTATGTACAAAACTAAAGATGAAAAAACAGATATGTTACACATAATCAAACGACAATCACTGAATTATAGGCTCCTGATTTGGAAGAGGCACATACATAACGAATGTGGCAGGGTATAAGGAACTATGAAAATGTTTAGTTTTTGTGGTTTGGTCTATTTTCCGGATACTGTAAGCAATAATGCCCCTTTATTTTAAAGACGTTAAGCACGTTATTGCGTCAATGCATTGAAATGCGACAGAGCAATTTGATAAATAGCTCTTCTATAAAATCTAAATAGTTCAGCTTTATGAAATTAATATCAATAGATTAGGCAGGTACTACTGTTTCCAAAAACATAAAAAAATATTTTTTAACTTTTCATAATAGTTTCAAATAATGATACAAATGTTGCCAAAACGTCAAAAATATGCGTGTCAGACGTTACAAATTATTTGCAAATAACTTTTGCGGGAATTTTTGTGGTCTAAAAAAGAGTTTAAAATCCGCGAAAATTCGCATGAATGATAAACGTCATATATAATTTATTATGTCATTGCTGTTTTTTGTGTTGATGGAACGGTCAAAGCTGAGTTTTTCAAAAATGAATAATCCTCGCCATGGTCAGGTTTCGGAAAATGGTAAGTTATCAAAAGTTATCGCTTTTTAAAATATCAGATGATATAAAATTTTGTTTTCATAAATTATTCCTACAAAAGTGCTTAGATAGACCATTTCAAATCCGGAATTTTACAGCACTCACACCACAAATAAAAACGTATTGGCTTCAGGAAAATGTCTTGCAAGATTGGCCAATGTCGAATTTCGGCGCTTTTTACCAAAACACTGTCAGTTTCAACGTCATTATATTAAATATTCTATTTGTAGCATACCAAATAGTGCTTTTGTGTAATTGTGCTTTCACCCCACAATACGATAACATACTTTTTGATAAGCTGTCAAATCAAATGTCTTGCAAGTTTGTCCACTCAACAATTTTCTTACGTTTTGAACGTTTTCGATTCGGGACGCTATACATATATGTATTTACAAATTATTTCTAAAAGTTTGTTGTTTGTTTTGGTGTTAAACACCACTACATCATGTACATGTATAAACGACATTTGTTGTATTTATTGACCTGTCATCATAGGTAGGAGAAGCCAGTCATCAGGCGACCTTAAGTTAAAATATTTGCAATAACTGTCGATTAGGATCGGAGTCGAACAAATCTCGCCACGAGCTTATCTTAAAATCGCCGCAGGCTTTTTATCACTTTATATGAACTCATTAGGCCAATCACCCTCCTTGGCCATCGAAATTGAAAGCGGTTCGTATTATCATATGATATATGAACGATATTTCATTGTTTTTAAATAACAAGTACGGATCGATTTCATGTTTTAAGATTCACTGGGGTAAAGCTGATGACCGTAACTGCATTCACGGTCATCCCAAGATGTCGGATGAAAAATTAGGTCAGTTTCTGTATTGTCTGTTTAAGTGTTTCTATATCATTTTCTTTACAAATCATACATTGAAACGATGTAAATTTATAAAAGAATCACTCGAAAATCACTAATTACTTCCGAGAAATGTGCATGAAACGGGAAATTCGATTTGAAAAAATCGTTAAGATGACCGTAAATCATAATCAAAATATTTTCAAGATGACCGTAACATAAAACAAGGATGACCGTGATTGGAAAAAAGATGACCGTAACTTGTAAAGAATGACCGTAATTTGTAAAGACTGACTGTAATTTATATAGGACGACCGTAACTTTTATAGGATGGCCATCAATTCTAAGAAATATCCGTATTGTATTCAAAGCATTTTTGTTGAGTTTGTCGATCTCAATAAGGGCACGGTTAGCGGATATAAATATGTTTCATAAATTTCTTTTTTTAAACTATAATATAATTGGCCATATTTAGGATTTATAACAATGATAGAAAATTGCATATTTCTCGTAAACAATGAAATATTTATTGATATCGACGTTAAAATTTTAACACAAATTGACAGCGATACGACGAAAATTTGAAGAAACATGAATGTGTCCCTAGTAAACGGATGCCTCATCTACACTATCATTTTCTATGTTTAGTGGACTATGAAAATGGGATAAAACTGTAATTTGGCATTAGAATTAAAAAGATCATACTATAGGGAAAATGTGTACTAAGTTTCAATTTTGTTTAACTTGAAGCTGGACAAACAAACAGACGAACGGACGAACGAACGTACGCACAGACCAGAAAAACATAATGCCAATAAATGGAGCATTAAAAACATTAATAATACATACGAATATTTGGTAATCAAACCCATGTGTATGGTTCCAGAGGAAGCAGATTAAAATCTTAATTTGTCTTGGTATATGCAGGCGGAAACACTTTTGAAATAGAACAAAAGAATCGAAGCTCTGTGTGTATTGAGAAAGCGATAAATGTTAACTGTAATGTTTGATATAGTAACAAAATTCTAAAAAGTTAATAGAAACAAATAAAACGACAATTTTCTTATTTTAAAAACACCATTTGCATAAGTTTTCAATGTATCTATTACATAGTAATGCAAAACAATAAGATAGCAAGTCGACGACATGGTTCTTATCGGGGCCTTTTATGATCTTTTATAGCTGACTATGCGGTATGGGCTTTGCTCATTGTTGAAGGCCTTACGGTTACCTATAATTGTTAATGTTTGTGTCATTTTGGTCTTTTCTGGATAGTTTTCTCATTGGCAATAATACCACATCTTCTGTTATATATATAGTATCTATAAGTTGGATGTAGAAAATGCATAACCTCCGATTTTTTTTTATCACGGACGAAGAACATATCAATCTTATAGTTCAGAAATTTTCGTGTCTGCCCTTCCATTATGTGAATCAAGAAAAAATTCCCCAAAACAGGTAACGATTAATTTGTATCGAAAAGAGAAAAATCGAGTGCACCTTTTTATGTTAGGGCATGTTTGGGTGTATATTTTGTCTTTAAAACGTACAAAGCAAGAGTATTTTATATAGCATCTCGCTTCAGATTCTATCATTATTATATATCAAAGCTACAGGTTGACTTTATAACGTAAAAAAATGACAGTACGAAAAGATGAAATATATGGGTCAAGTGAGATACCTATCTAATGAATCACAAAAACAAAGTAGGTGTGTTCGAATAGCTATTTTTTTCTAAAAGTACTTGACGACAGTCTTTTAATTTGGATGATGAAAATGGATATCTTCGAAAAAATATGATTTTCTTGTGTGTGATAACTAGGGTTTATAATCTTCAACCACTAAAATTGTTTAGTCTGCCCTTCCACGAAATATTTAATTAGAATTTTTTTAAATGCTTAAAAATTTTCAAAAATTCCATCTGACATCCGAACAGACAATATTTTTAAGTTGAATCAATGCAGACAAGATCATTAACTAATTCTCATTAGCTAGTAGTACATTTGTTTTTTTTTAAATATAACTGACATATAACGATCGATCGTAATGGTGCTATGTGGATAAATTTATCAGTTTTCAAGAGCAAAATTGGCAGAGCGTCATCCCTACAATGGCTTCCATTTCTACGATTGTGAGCATGAACTGGCGTAAAGGGGAGATAATTTTGAAGAAGTAGAATCCTGACTGTATGAATAACATTTCTGTATACATTGTATATACAAATTGACAACGTTCCGCCTTGTGATAAGCTTTTCGTACAATACTATTTTAAGGATCTATACTTTGCTGTTGTTTTTTATTTGGTCGGGTTGTTGTCTCTTTGACACATTCCCCATTTCCATTCTCAATTTCATTTGCTGGAGCTCACCTTCACTAGTTTATTCGAATGATATTTTCAAAATATTTCTGTTATTTTATTTGCATGACAAAATGAAAGACGATATAATATCAATGGGTGTACATGCATTTTTTTTGGCATTTTTAAAAATGTGTATTTATTATATGTCATTAAAAGGAATCCCAGAAAAAAAAAAAATCTTATGTCGAGCAGTTGAACTGTGCACCGCATTTTTTCATTATGCTTGTAAGGTGTCATTTTATCGCGCTTTTGTAGCATGTTTTCCCTTCCTGTTCATTTGCATGTCTTTTGGCAAATTCATTTTAAAAATTAAACACTCTACTGTAAAAAAGATACATATGGTAATCTTTGCATTTGAAGCACGTCTTATTTTCTTCTACCTATAGGATAAAACTCTCATATTAATATGTGTATACCAACACGATTAATCATTTGATACAAAAAGATAGTTATATAAATACGGATATTTCTTAGAATTGAGGGTCATCCTTTAAAAGTTACGGTCATCATTTACAAATTACGGTCATCTTAAAAGCAGTTACGGTCAGCCTTATTATGAATCGCTGATTCTGTTACGGTCATTTCGATTGTGATTTACGGTCATCTTGGCGATTTTTTCAAATCGAATTTCCCGTTTCATGCACATTTCTCAGAAGTAATTAGTGATTTCCGAGTGATTCTTTTATAAATTTACATCGTTTCAATGTATGATTTGTAAAGAAAATGATATAGAAACACTTGAACAGACAATACAGAAACTGACCTAATTTTTCATCCGACATCTTGGGATGACCGTGAATGCAGTTACGGTCATCAGCTTTACCCCAGTGAAGATTAGAGGACAAAAAAAATAACCAAAATATATAATAGTAGTTATAATCAAATAGAAAGTGAATAATTATCTAAAATAAAAAAAAAAAAACATAAGGTAATTTGTCAATAAATAGGTAAAATATTTCAGATGACTGGGGTTGTTCATTTAACCAAGATTCTAAAGTTGTGAAAGGGCTATATTACGAGAGGATAAAAGATCAAGCGTTTATTTTCAAACTTGTGAAGCGTAGAACTGCGATTTGCTATTCATCTGCAATACGGTTCATTTGTGCTGAAATTGAAGGAGGCAATAAAATTGTTGTACCTGAGGAGTTACACCTCGATATTACACAAAGCTTGTAAACATATATCAGATGAATATAATTATTTTTTTTCACGCAATCATTCTCTTTTTGATTTAATTACTCCGTTGTAAACAATAGAAGTCTTTTTCATTAAAATCCTTCCACTTATCATCACACACCCCCCCCCCCCCAAAAAAAAAAACACAAAAAAACAACAACATTTAAAAAAAGATAAAAGATCAAAGCACAAAACACAAAAACTATGTTATTTAAGCAACATGAATTGCTTCCTCCCTTCCCTCTCTTTTTAAATTTAAACGGGTGACCAACGCATTATATAATATACTATTGACACTATTTTCTCAACCAAATACCTATTTTGTGTTGTTTATTTTTGCTTGAGTAACTACCAGTAGGAAATATTTCATACATATTCAAGACTTTGAAGTATCCATATTGATCAAAAATGATTACAAACAAAACGAACAAATTATACTCGATGACCGACGTAAAACGTCAAATTTTGACGTTACCAATTGGGACGCAATATCGTGCGTAACGTCTTAAGTGAATGAAATGATTGTAGGATGCACATGTCTGTCTGCCATATTTTATATGACCTTGACCTCATTTTAATGGTTCATCATGTTCATTGGTCAATGAAACACTGCATTGTTTTGTCAGTTTATCATATGCTTAAAGTTACAGGTAGATTATATTTGGTGGATATGTAACAATTGTAAGATGTGCATGTCTGTCTGGCAGGTTCATATAACCATGACCACATTTTATGGTTCTTGGGCCAATGCTAAGTTTTCTTGGTTTTGTCATTTTATCAGATATTATAAGCATAAGTCTACTTGTTGTTGTACGGAATGACTGCAAGGTGTCATATAAAAATAAGAAGAAGGTTAATTTTACTGTGACCTCATTTTCATAGAATAATGATAATGTTAAACAGCAAGAATGATGAGCAAGTCAACGTTATATACAAATGAGGCAAAATTTTCAGTTACCTACTAATTATGTAATAGTAGTTATTTTTGTCATTAAATGATAATGTTTACCCTTTTATGTGTAGGGCAAGAACATGAAAGATAAAGGGAAACTATAAACAGAAGAAGTTATCAACAACAATAGATTTACAGAGGTCAACAAATCTAAATGGTAAGTCCACTGTTATTAAAGTTTTTGCCCTTGAATAATGATTTAATATTTATTAAAATAAAATGTGGTATGATAAATGAGAAAACTATCCATTAGAGTACAATTAAGTGGATGTAAGCATCGTATTTACTTATTAGAGGCCAATGATGACCTGTAAGTAATGAGAAAACCCAAAACCCTATACGTAATATAGTAATCTATAAAAGACAACACTAACAAAATTTGAAACAAAGCAACTATTCAACTTCAAATATATATACCAGACTAATTTATAAAAACAAAAAATTATGAAAAACAAAAATGACATATGAACCAACATCAACCACTGAACTATGCACAAGCTCCTGGTATTAGACAGGCATAATATTGCTGGGTTGATATAAAAATCAGAAGATGGCTGACCCGTGTTAAAAGAGAGCCATATCTCTTGCATGTTAAAGACACCCTTGTAGATTTCGAAAAAGAGTAGTCTAATGCCGCTACAAGGCAGCACTCGCATCCGCAAAGTGGAAAGGGATTAATTTAAGTTGCAAAACTTGTTTCCCAATCCACTATAAACTAAAAATAGGAAGCAGTCTGATATCCAATAAGACTTTTCTCCAATAGAGATCAAATGACATTTAAGGAGGCTCGAGGGTATACATTTTTTTTCATAACTAATTTTATTTATAACTTTGTAAGTTGTTAATTTATCATATGGTACAAAAATCATTCAAAACAATCAATTTATTTTGTCCCCAGATGACTTTTAAAATATATGTTTTTGTAAAAGCTCCAAATTATCTCCCTTTGGTGCAAAAATGCCATATTTCTGCATTAGAATTGTATTATCTTTTTTAACTTATTGGTCATGTCGGTGTCCTATATTTTTTATTAAGGTGGTCCCCAACACTTTCACTAAAATTAATTTGGCTCGTTTAATTTTCATAAAATTTTGACAAAGTATTTACTTTGACTCTTTGACAAAAAGATAAAAATTTAAAAAAATTTGAACCAACCGTTTTGTCAGAAAAATTACACTGGTTATATAGCAATTTGACAAACACCAATTTTGATAAATGAGAAGCTTAATATTCCTTTTACAACACAACGTAATTAAAACGTTTAGATGACTTTACAGAGTTATCTCCCTGTAGTATTATGTACCACCTTAAGCTGTACTCAAACTTAACTATTATAAAATTTAAGCCATTTCTGTAATTAATTCTTTTTTCATTTCGATATAACCTCTATTTCTCCTATTAGTTTAACAGAAAAAAGGTACCTTTACAAAAATGTATGCTTCTTTCAAAGGCGAATTCTGAGCGTAAATGAACGGTGACCCCATTTTGTTTTTTATTATTTTCTTTTTCTTTTAAGTATTAGATAAAGTTCATTTATAGAAAAATATAGTGAAATTTTATATTAAGAAAAAAAATTGATTTAGACTCGTGAGCCCCCTTAAATTAACAAAAATAGTTCACTGTACAGCCTTTGACAATGAGCAAACCCTATACCCGACAGTGGTTTTAACATCAGCACAACATTTGAACAAATTGTAAACATTTGTTGCAATGGGCTTAACTCAAAAGACTGCAACAAGGAACCAAACAACAACCGGTAATATGTAAATCATAGAAACAAAGCACTGAAATAAGAGTACTAACAATAAATATTTAAATGAAAGTTTATTAAAATGTTCATAAACATGATCAAATAGCCATTTTATTGCTGTATTTCTCTTCACTGATAATTTTTAAGTTTTGTGTATTTGTAGGTCAGACATCTCAGTTTTCATGGTCATCATTCAACAAATCAATACTGAACAGAAATTTTGAAGTTGATATTTTTCTCCATAGTGCAACTTTTTTTATTTATTTGAAATGGAACGTGTTTTTTCCTACATTTATTAGAAAGAGGAAATTTCAACATAATGATTATAAACAAAAAGGAGTCATATCACCAAGATCAAAGATGCACAAGAACTTCATCATGTAAATGCACCAATGTAATAATCAATTGAAAAGAGGAAAGAATGAAAAAAATATTAGTATGTTGTTGTCCAAATAAACTTGCTTTGTCTTCTGATTTGAATCGCCCCATCCAATAAAGATGTATGGAGGAAGATCTTTGAAGAACAGATTGAAAAAATGTTTTGTTCAAGAATTGCAGGAATATTCTAGTGGATGAAATAATTTATTGACTTGACTCTTATATAGTGGACTGAATAATTGTACATATAGCAAGCAGTAAAAAAAAAGAAAACTAAAACTTTAACAGAAAAAAGTGTTATAAATATTATAAATTTGCAAATAAAAGCATTATATTATGTACACCACAAAGGTATATAATTAAATTGTTTGCATATATTCATGTATTGCAATGAAACTATAACAAAGAAAACCTTACCTCATGAAAACAGTAAACTATTCAGTAAAAATATGAAATATTTTTTTCAGTTCTATTTTTCATAATAAAATAAACAAGACAAAGATTTCTTTTTTTATTATTATTCAACAACAGTATTGCTCGCTATTAACAATTACACCACTGACACAGCTATCTCAGTGAAGGTCCCTGTGTCATTAGTACCAGAAGTTCAGGGATTCTTCAGGTAGATAAACTGCATATTGTTAGTCGTTTACAAAATATTATAAATATTACATCAATATAGATAAATAATGCTATTCTAATTATATTAAAGTATTTATATTATCTGGCCTTATTTTCGGAATTTCATAGTTCATCCGAGTTTGGGATGACTTCTATCAGTTTCCATGTGTTTCCGGATAACGTTTTTTTTCAATCAATATCGAAAAAGATTGTAATTATCTTTGACCTACATCCTTATTCAGGTAAGACAGCTATAATTTGAAAGAATAATAGTCGTACGGTAATCAAAGAACAACTATGCTGTTTTTTTGTTGTTTTTTTTGTAATGTATTATGCCTCGTACCAGATTATAATATAAATAGTGTAATTAATGTCCATCAAGCATCATAAATAAATACAAAATTAGATAATAAATTAATTAATACACAATGATAACATTACCAACCATGTTATCAGTTCAAACAATTCAAATACACTTAAATAATTTTCCTAATATTCCTTTTCTTTCATGGTTAAAAAATTTGTTTTGTAGAACGAGCCTATTTCTAAGCTCAGTTTTAAAAACAGAAAATACATTTATCTTCTTGGTTCTAAACTCTGACAAATAGTGTATTTTGTGAATTGAAAATGTAATAACTAAGAAAAAAATTAATATCATAATATTCTATATCATTTTTTTTGTAACCCCAAATCAAATTTGTTAGTGTTAAAATGTGTTTTCCATGTTTAACTTTTTCTAACAGATTAAATATGTCTTTCCAAAATTTATCAAGAAAGTGGCATGTAATAAAAAAGTGTTCATAATCTTCTGTAATATTACAGTGATTACAGTCTGAGTTTTGGCATATTTTCCATTGTTTTAATGAAACTTTGTTTGGAAGAATAAAATGTAATAGTTTCCATCTGAACATTTTTAATTTATTTTCTTTCAAATAATTATGAACAAATTTTAGTATGTTTTGAGCTTTATTTTCTATGTTTTCAAAATTTAGTAGTCTCTTCCATCATTTTTTTGTCCATTTGTAAAAGCCAATTGGTATTTCTTTATCTTGTTCTAATAGTATTTTGTAAATTTTACTTGTTTCTAATTTATTTATATTTTGTTTAAAGTTGTCTTTGTCATACGTATACACAACATTATCTGTTAGTACATTAGTTGTTCTTGAACATTTTTCAGCTAATATTTTAACCCATTCTTTTGGTATAGCTCTTTTTAATTTTAAAAATTCAGTAATCCAGGTTGTCTTTTTATTAAGCTTTTGTCTAATAAATCTTTCTGTTATATTTCCAGATTCATCTATGATATCATTTATATGTATATTATGTTGCTATCTTTCCAGTTTTGGAATAATAATGTTTTTCCTTGAAATTGTATCCACTGATTTCCCCAAATAACTTGTTGGCGAATTAGTCTGTAGTTTTTTGGGTATTTATCATTATTATTTTTGTTCTTGATCCAAACTTTGATTATATCAAGTTAAAATTCTGGTAGTTTTTTTTTTATATCTGGTATTGAATTTATACTATCCAGATTCATTTGCAATATAAGAAGATTGTTTCCAAGTTTGTTTAAATAAAATTTTGGTATTACCGTCCAGTTTAAGAATTGCTCTGCATTTAATCTTTTAATCCAACCTATTTTTATTGTTTCTATGTATTTCTCTAGATTAATAATTTTTAATCCCCCGTTTAATTTGTCGTAACTTAGTACGGAGCGTTTAACCTTTTCTGTTTTGTTATTCCATAAAAATTCATATATCATTTTTTTAAACTGGTTTAAATACACTTTATCTATGGTTGAGACAGATGCTAAAAATGTAATATTAGGAATAATTAATGATTTAGTAACTGTTATCCTCCCTATCATGGTTAAGTTTCTCTTTTTCCAATTAAGAATAATTTTTGCTGATTTTTCTAAAAGTTTTTCAGCATTTAATCTTTAACACTCTTTTTTATTATGACCAAAATATATACCTAGGCTCTTTACGGGTATATTTGTCCAGTTAATATTTTCATGTTTATCTTTGCAGTTTTTTTGCTTTCCAAGCCAAACACCCTCAGTTTTAGCTCTGTTTAATTTCAAACCTGACAATGTTCCAAATGTTTCAATCATATTAAGTGCTTTTGAAATGTCTTGTTTTGTTCTAAGAAAACGAGTGGTATCATCTGCTAGTTGACTAATTTTTAATGTGTGAGTTTTGCCATCAAGTTTAATTTCAAAGCCTTTGAGGTCATGATCTTGTCTGATCCTACATGCTAAAATTTCAACAGCAATTACAAAAATAATTACACTGCATGGGCACCCTTGCCTAATCCCACGAAAAATGCTTATAGGTTTTGAAATCCAACCATTGTTTATAACTGAGCTTTTAATATCAGTATATATCCATTTCAACATTGAACTTTTGAATCCAAATTTTTTTAAAGCTAAAAACATGAAATCCCACTCTAAAGAATCAAAAGCTTTTGATAAATCTAAGAAAAAAAGAGCTCCCTCTATGTTGAATTTTTCTGCAAAATCAATGATATCTTGAATTTGTCTAATGTTATATCCAATATATCTATTTTTTACATACCCATTTTGATCCCCATGAATAATTTGTGGTAATGTTTTACTAATTCTTTGTGCTAATGACTGAGCTACAATCTTTGTATCTACATTTAATAATGTTATTGGCCTATAGTTATCTAAAGATAGTGGGTCATTTTTTTTATGTTAAAGGGAAATAACTCCTATTTTTTGTAAATTAGTTAACTCCCCTTTTTCATATGAAAAATTGAATGTATTAACAGCAAATTCTTTCAGATCTTCCCAAAATATCTTGTAAAACTCTACACTTAAACCATCAATGCCTGGGGCTTTTTTGAGTTTCATTTTAAATAAAGATTCTGTGCATTCCTGGATACTTAATAGACCTTCCATACTTTCACTTTCTTTATTGGTTAATTTATGATCAATTTCTGTATCCAAAGTGTAATCTTTAATATAAATTATGTTAGGGTTTGTACTTTTGTATATATCTTGATAAAATTCTCTTTCAAGTTGCAATATTTTTGTAGGATCTCTGTTTATCTCCCCATTTTTATCTTTAAGGGCTGTTATTGTTTTTTTTTGTTTGCCTAGATTTTTCTAATCATAAAAAGAATTTTGTATTTTTCCCCCTTCTTTCACCCACTTAATTCTGGATCTAATTTGTGCCTCTTTAGTTTTCGCTTCATATAAATTACTAAGTTTATTTTCTAATTTATTGATTTCGTTGTTGAAATAGGCAATAACATCTTCTTGGCACTTCAAGTTTATACATTCATTTAATTTTTTAAGTTTATTTTCTAAAATGTTTATTTCTTTTACATTGTTTTGTGCTTTCCTTTTACAGAATGCTATAGTATAGTCTCGCACCTCTGTTTTAAAGAGATCCCATTGAAGCCCAATGTCATTGGTAAGTAAAACTTTACATTCATACTGTTTTATAAGTTTCTTAATTATGTTTTGATACTCATTATTTTCTAATACACTATTATTTATTTTAAAATATCCTTTTCCTTTTTGTTGTGATCTACAACTTATCATAAGAGATATTGCTTGATGATCTGTATGGGTTATAATGGCTGGTCTTATGTCTGTTGATTCTATTTGAGTTCGTATTTCAGGACAGGTTAAAAAGAAATCAATTCTTGATGCTTCATTGATGTTATTTTTCCTCCTCCAAGTAAATTGTATTTTTTTGCCTTTTTTCACTTCTATTGAATTTACTGACCCCATATCTATTGTATTAGGCCAAGAGCACACTTTGTAACTCATAATGTCAAAATTATAATTGACTTTGATAAATTGTTATTTAATAAAAAAAAATATGTTTGTGTTTTAAACAGTGGAAAAGGAAGGCGTGACCATATTAACAACAAATCAAGAAACATTACATAGATGCAGTAGGTGGATAATAAATAATATGAAACCCATAATGGCCGACAATATTCAAACAGCATGTGAAGATGCACCGAAAGATCATCAGGTAAATTTAAAAGGTTCTTTAAAGTACGTTGCGCTTTGAATCTAAGTCTTAGTTAAATTTTACAGCATGATTCATTATTTATTGTCTGCACTATATTAACCTTCTTTGTTTTAAATTCGATGATTTTTTTTCAACTTTTTTATAAAACAACTAATGAACATAAATATATAATGTTTTATGTTAGAAATATATTATACTAATCAAAGGGATATTACCTATGAGATAAATAAAAAATATTATTAATTATTGTTTGTTCAATCATTAATGACAGTAAAATAGTGAAATAATAATTAGCCAATGGGGTTCAAATTGGTAAAAAATAAGCTAAGAAACATCGATGATGAATTTTTAACTTGCAATTGAATAATTCCAACTCATCGAATCCGTATTCATTTGACCTTAATTTTAACCCCAAAGTTAGTGACTGGTTACTCGTGTATTCAGTTATCAAAATGAAAAGTATGTCAACAATGAAAGTAAAACAAGGATGAATCATTTGTTTGACTCATTCGATCAGGCAAAACATCATTCTTATACAATTAGAACAATGATAGATATAGTTTTATACCTACAATATAAAATCAAACATACCTATACAAATCGAAATACTCGTGGTTGTTTCTATTAGTGAACATATTATTGTTTTTATCGCGTTTATATCACCGTCGGCAGTATTCGGATGTCATTTCGAGTGTTAATATATAACGTCTAGACAAAAATGCACACGAAATGTGATACAAAGTATCGAGTCCATGTTTCGTTAATTTTTTTTTTTTTTTTTTTGTAATTTGGATATACTTTGTAGTATGTTAAAAACAAATATCAGAATTTAAGTCCAATCGGTGAATATGAATCTGACAGAAACTAACACTTTACAAGCAATTATATCAGTTTATTCTCACTTCTTATTCTACAGGTATTACGAACCAGGAGAGACAAGAATAGAATGGTTTTATATAATTTGATTAATTGTAATGATACCGATTTTGACAGTTTTATTCAACAACTTGAAAAAACCAACCAGCAACATATAATTGAAGTTTTAAATAGAGTAAAGACTGATATCGTCTTAGCACAATCACAAACCTCAGCAAAAGAAACTTATTTTAGCCATGCAAGGTATGTTTCGAAATGAAATCAATTGAAAAGTGTGCATTGGGACAAAATATTCAGCTTCAACTGAGTCACAGGAGTCGATAGGAATAATTTCATGGACATGGCAATCACACATATTTCAACGGATTCAGAGCAAAAAACAAACGTAAACCAATGAGTACAAAAAGTTAATATGCGTTAATAGATTTTCATAGATTTAGATAAACTAATCACCAAAAGTCTCTGACTCAAATTTCCGTACGCAAATCCGGGAAATTAAATTAAAAAAATATAGACCAAGACAGATTCAAATTTTGAATTCTAATTAAAAAAGTTACGTTTTTTTTCTTCAGATCATCAGTTTTATAATGGTAAGCTATACATTATTATGAAATCGGACGACAAAGAATGGAAGCCTGTACTTCACGAGCAAAAGCCAATGAATCCAAAGTCTCGTGTGATTACATTAGAGAAAGGCCATTGTGTATATAAGTATGTTTAATTTTCTTTTATTCACCTCAATACTTTTGTGTTATGTATTGCAGTAATATTTGGTATGTTTACTATGTATTGACTTAAACCCAACGGTACACAAGAGGTCTTATTGTTTACGCTTTTTAAAGTTATGTTTATGATTGAACTTTTCACAAAACATTTAAATGCTGAATATCTTCAGAAGTAGAGATCGCGATAGCATTATTGCGTAAAAGAGGATGCTTTTAGTGAATCCAAAACAAAAGGTAAAATCTCAAGATACTGAACTCCGAGGAAAATTCAAAACGGAAAGTTCCTAATCGAATGGCAAAATCAAAAGCGCAAACACATTAAACGAATGGACAACAAACATATTGAATTTCAAAAGTTTATTCCTGTAAGTTTTGCCAATTACAGCTTAAGCAATCCAAGTTTTGATGCCCCACTATTTTTTAAATGTTTTTATTATGTGTACTTGTAACATTAATAAAAATAATGATAAGACAACATTAGGTTAAACAATGACATACATTGTTTGTTATATTCATGAAAGAAATATAACAATCAGAAGAGTATGAATGCCATGTTTATGTAAGCGTATAACGAGTAAAGTAATAGATTAAAAACATAGCATGTATTATATGATCTAATATATTCGAAACTTTTCTGTATGTCTTAGAATAATTAGCTTTACCTCATCTGAGGAGTTATCAAGTAGAGAGTTGGAAAATGCTGCTAATGTATTAGATGAGCTTACATATTTTACAAAAGTACAAATTATTTGTCGTCAAAATGAGGAGGATCTTCATGATGTGATAATTCACTGTACAAAATCATGTGAAGCGGAACAAAGACTATCTGAGTTAGACATTAGAGGTTATACTCAAGGGCCACCAGCAAGTGAGGAGTTTGGGTTGATTGACGGAGAAGAAATCGAAATTCGTTTTGAGCACAATATACAAATGACAAAGTATAAACTTTTTCCTCTGAAGATAAAATATTTTGCAAATATAGAACCAATGAAATTTTCTGGTCGAATTGACATAGTTGATATAAACGACCAGCGTGGTGATGCAACGCATCACGGACAACTAGTATATAAAGTAACAACTGGAAGATTTGATAAAGAAAGGAAAGGAACCATGCGCATACATTTTCCAAAGGTAAACCTTAAATATGTTATGACAGAGAGTCCTGGTTTGAAATAGCTAGTTTGCTTGATATTTTTTCTAAAATAAGTTGAAAATGATATATCAAGTCGGTGAAATTTAAAATTGATAAATCATTTGTCAGACAAAACTGTTCATATCTTTTTTGTATAACACATACATTTCAAATCTATTTTTAGGAATTGGAAGAAAATATTGATATATCAAGTCGGTGAAATTTAAAATTGATAAATCATTTGTCAGACAAAACTGTTCATATCTTTTTAGTATAACACATACATTTCAAATCTATTTGTAGGAATTGGAAGAAAATATTGAAGACTTTGTGCATACAAGTGTTGATCCAGGTAATGATTTAGGGGAATAGTAGTTCATTTAAACCTTGATTGTTTTCATAAAGAATGTTTTTACGACTGCTTCGTACATTTTGTGGCCTTTTTTAAAAACAAATTCGAGCGTCGCTGAAAGGTTTTTTGGTAACGAAACGCGCATCTGGCACAAATAAGTAATTTTATTTCTAATATTTTTTACTAGTTTACAACTCTATAACGGTTACTGTCAGTACAAAAGGGTTATTTTGTTGTTTTGAATGTACATGTATGTTCCAAGGTTGTCAAAACCATAGACGATTATTATATCAATATTGCTTTTATAAATATTTAGATATTTTAGATTAAACAGATTAAATGTAAGCCATCCTCGTGTTCTTCTCAAACTGGTTTTAAAAAAATCTTTCTTTCATATGTTAGAAATTTAAAATACATCTACAATTGAGAATTGAAATGGGCCATTGAGACATGAATCTAACCAAAGGGCAGGGAATAGATTAAAGGCCATCAAAGGACATTCAAGACAGCGCGAAACTCATTCACCCGGGGTTGGGCTTCGGTTGGCCCTCAAAAACAATGTGTACTAGTTCAGTGAAAATGATTGGAAAGTGTTGGAAAACAAAATTAACCCCAAAAATATACAAGCACCAAGACAATATACACTATATATTAAAATAGACATATACTATCAAACCAACGTATGTACATAATCTACCTCGAAGTTCAATTTTTTATGTACTGGTACAGATATCTGTATCTCCATAATAAGTAAAAGATGGTTTTCTATTCAACAGTTAGACTTTTGGCAAAGCATATCGCCTGGCAACAGACGTCTGACAATTCATATTCCACAAGATGGGTGACATATGCTGGAAACTTAGTTCAACAAGAAATGCCAACATACAGACAAATTATCAGAGATATAGACGAATACCAATCAAATGATTCAGAAAGGGACAGATGTGAAGCATTTATCTTACGATGGTCTTCACATTATTCCTATCCAAACACAAATAAGGTAAAGAAATATTACAGATAATATTTAAGAACCATTATGAAGTGGTCAACTTCACAATTAGATCGACCGATTTGCTTTGTTGGTATCTTAACTCATTAAAAAAATGCATTCGAGGTACTAGTATTTGATATTTATACAAAATAAATAAACAGACCATGAAGCGAATGGATAACAATTGCATATTCCTGGCTTTGCATAGTATGTTGAAAATGGTAGATTAAACCTGATTTTATTTATATATTTTATTGACAATGATGTATGAACAAAACATACAGACATAAGAGGTAAATTGTAAAACATAAGGATGGAGCAGTCAACTTTGTTTTACAATCTTAACCGGTATTAAAAAACAAATATAAAACAAGACGCTTTAGCAACAATGAAAGACAATAATACAAAATTTAACACTAGAACAATAACGCAATGCACGATGTATAAAAACGTCAAATGGATATCACAAACAACAGACTAAACACAAAAAGTAATACAACATTGAAAAAAAGAGAAGTAAAAGAATCCTATACATAACAACGCCGTATTAAGAAGATACACAAAATCATTACCCAGAATTCATAATTCAAGACCATTGAGTATTGTTTGTGAAGTTGATACGGAATGTTTATCAACATGGTCTTGGAACCTTCCAATGACCTTTTCCTGAAAAAAAGGACGAGAAGTTTTTTTTTTAAAACCTCGTTTTACCTTTTGGTGCACAACTAACAAAACATGACATGTGGTATCTGAAAGTAACACATTCATAGCGTATGCTATCATTTTTGTGTTGAAAAGCACTGTGGATTATTTCTTCTAAACAAATTTCACATGAATGGTGGTCAACATGCAGGGTTGAAAAATGAAACATTTTTATAGAACTCAATTCAGAAAAAAACGTTCCTTTATGTTATTTTTCAAATGCTTAAGATAATTTTAAGATAAGAAGACTGTCTGTCGCCAAGCACTGAAATCTCTATTTTTACAAAATTAAAGCAAGGCATATACATTGTCCACTAACGTTTAAGAGAGATTAAATGTGACACAAATGGTATATTTTAGATTGAAAAAATGCTAGAGGCACAGTCCGAGGAAGATACACGAAAGAAGGCTAACCAATTCATCATGTCATATTTACTACCTTTTGGTGAGCCGTTTGTCATTCTATTTAACCACTTTACTGACAGACTTTTACCTGATATTTATCGTACTTCCCTTCGCCTTTATCACCCTGATCAGTTTCTCCGAAATTCTCGTACCACAGTTAAGACGTGAGCAAACATAATCTAAGACAGCAAAACATATGAGAAGATATAATCAAACTTTATTTCTTTAAGCGTAACAAGACATATGACACACTTTGGGGTACTTTGCTCATTTGCATATAGACCAGTTTACTAAGTATTATGACGGCAGTCATTATAATGAGATTATATATCAACGATGTGTCTGCATATATATGTGTACTATCAGGGTTCTGTCCGTGTAAACATGAACAATATCTACTGTGACAACTTTCTGCCTTTTTAGTTTGACAATCGGAAGGGTAAATGATGTAGAATCGTTGTATACTGTAAATTGGGAAATTGTTGCGTAAATTTATTATTGCGATTTTGTCACTTTAAAATTATATGCGATTTAAAGAAAAAGCATGTTCTATTCATATAAAGTATTCTAAAATGACGTCCTTATTACACTTTGTTAACAAAGCCGTGTTCTAATAAGCACAAAAAATATGTTTGACACATGCGCACGGACTTTTTAAATTAACGTTATTTCCATCGTTATCCTTTTAAATATTTACAATTAAGCGGCTAACATGAACTTTCATCATATATTTTTATCAAACAACATATATTTACCCTGCTCGTAGTTTTTAAACTTATCAATTATGAAATCACGGTAATATACTGACTCCTCGGGGAGAAACGGGAACAGCCATACATTCTTACGGTATTTTCGTACGCTTCGACCTATAAATATATTGTATTTGTCATGTTAAAATCGAAATGATTACTTCATGTCATTTTCTATGCTCCTTTTAACATGGGTAGGCATTATATTTGACCACATTTTTTCACCTCGCTAACGCTCAGTGTAAAATATCGACAAATATAATGCCAATGCCTACCCATGTTAAAATGATCATAGAGCATGACATGAAGGAATTATTTTTCTAATTTAAAAATGTGAGTTTAAATTATTGCGATTACAACTCTGTCGCATTTTTTGCATTAATAAAAAACATGCAATAATTTCTGAATTTACAG
Organism: Mytilus galloprovincialis; assembly: GCF_965363235.1. Lineage (NCBI taxonomy): Eukaryota > Metazoa > Mollusca > Bivalvia > Mytilida > Mytilidae > Mytilus > Mytilus galloprovincialis. Next base: position 72,550,282 of record NC_134843.1, read on the forward strand.
TAATTGATTTATCTAAAACACATTAACTGTTATATCTATAACGAAATGTCGTACACAAGCAAGTTTCAAAACAAAAATAAAGATACAAGGCAATATTGTTCATGATTTGTCCGCACAAATCGAAACACCTTTTTTGTTATATTTTAAAGTAAAATAACTTTTAAAATAACTGCTGTCTAAAGCTTTCGGTCAAATTCTTTTGAAATCATTATAATTTCAACCTTCCTATTCGAAAAAGTCAATTTTTTTAGCATTTCCCAATAGAATAACACAACATTTTTGTAAATATCCGCCAAAGAATCTTTTCAAAGACACATTAGTTTAAGAAACATGATGGAAAGGGCCGAATTATCCGCAAATACGATAGAATTTAATTTTTTATATCTTTAACTTAGTCAATTAATTTAATTAAAAGGTGCAGGTTCACAGAGTTCAAATAATATGAATGAAGCACCTTTAATTTTGACATATATTAAGTTCGGGGAAAAGAGCAGCAATAAAACGACAAAGAGATCATAGGGTTTTCAATGTATAGAGATTGCAAACATCAACCGCTCAATACAATGTAAAGCTATTTTGCACGGTCGCTGAATTCACACCAAGGTTTGTAGCTTGGCTCGCGGGTGATATTTTACGATATCTATATATAGAAACCCCGGTTATCATTAATATTTCAAATTCTATTTTAGACGAAAATATAATGCATTGATAGTTAATATGACTCAAAAGACATAGTTTAATTTAGATTTCACTCTTCCAATAAACCAATTTTCCATAAGAGGATTTTAAACATACCAGGTAGGCAAGCCAACCTGTTTATGATATTTGAAATGAATTAATGTTTTTTCACGCTTTGAAATCAAATCATGTTAAACATTCTATCACTTTGTCAAATATTCTAGACCCGATGTCGGTTGAATTTGAATTTGAAAAATCTCCTTAATATCTTTATATTTACAGGATATTTTACAAATGAAAAAATAGAAAAAATGGCATATATCATTGCAAGAGATTGGAAAATTATTGCAGAAAAGCTAAACATCAGTAACTATGATATCAGTCGAATCATTTCTTCAGAAGATGGCCTGGTTCGACAAGCCATAAGAATGTTAGAAATGTGGAGAATTTTAGATTCAGTTGTCATGACATCAGAAAGTCCGTTATTAAAGTTATGTGATATATCTGAATCATTGCGGTGCCATAACACATTGGTTGAATGGTCGAAAGCATACGAAAATAATTCAAATGAATTCATATTGACTGGTTGAATACAGTACCCCAGACTGATTTGAAATATTTGGATATTATCTGGAAGAACATAATTGTATGCGAATGTGTATATTTTTATTTCTTTTTATTGTCTACTGAAAGCATAGTAACAGTATAATTCTATAGATGCATATCAGATATTTTATGAAGTATTAAAATAGAAATGGATAGAGTCAAGGAATCATTCATTCTGTATGTACGTGTTAATCTTCTGCAATCCCGGAAACACACCTATTCCAATCTTCTCGGTTTTGGGTAATGCACGACCCCGTGACATCTTTTCTTGAATAAACACGAATAAAATATCATTGTGACAATTATTTGCTGTTTGTTCGTTTTGATTGTAAAGAAAAAATGAGATAAGATTTACACGGTATCAGACAATATATCACCCATGACCATTAAATATTTAGGTTTCAGAGTTCCTGGTGAGGATATTTTCGAAAAACGCTTTGGACGAACAAAAACTAAATATATATATTTCTTTCAATGGCAGCTGGGAGTCCGGGCAAGAGAGAGAGAGAGAGAGAGAGAGAGAGAGAGAGAGAGAGAGAGAGAGAGAGAGAGAGAGTTTTGTGTTTCGGGATGTTTTTACTATTCGTTGTCTTTTCGTCGTGTTACTCTTTCCCCTTGTTATTACCTCTTTTGATACGTTATTCACGTGCTTGTTCACACTATACGGACTTAATATACAGGAGTGTGCTCCTTACGCAGAAACTGCTCCAACAAAGTTATGAGGAGGAGAAATTAAAATTGACACTCCGTAAATTTTATGGACACCATCACGAATTGGTGGATCCATATGATGTCTCTTTAACCAAACTAGCTAAGGACATTTTTACCACATGGTAGATTGTGGTTTGTCATTATGTCGTCTTATCTTTTAATTACCAAACGTGACTTATTCCCGATTGTGACTGTTTTGCTAAATATGAATTCGCATTACTATAAGACGTGTTTCTGTACTTGTTTATCCCAAATTCATGTATTTAGTTTACATTGGATTTTGTCAAATGTGTTGACGTCTTTTTATTATATTCAGGTGTAACGGATAGAAAAATTAATCACCGCCTCTTTATTAATTATATTAAATTACTTCCGTTTCATTATGTATATCTCTTTCATATTCATTTTTTAAAATTTACTGTTTGCAATAGCATTAAGTGTTCTGTATAATAAGGATGTTCTTATCCCGTGCATAAAAACAATGACGTATGTGGCAAAACCTTTTCAACTTTTGATCTTCAGTGCTGTACAACTTTGTACCTTGTTCCCTTTCGATCTTTTACAAAAATGTTTTATATCTGGGCGTTATGTATTCGGGTTTAGTTTTCTGTAATTAGTTAATACTTCAGTTTCTTTATGTATATCTCTTTCATATTCATTTGATAAAATTTACTGTTTGCAATAGCATGAATTGTTTTATATAATAAGAATGTTCTTATCCCGGGCATAAAAACAATGCCGTATTTGGCGAAAACTTTTCAACTTTTGATCTTCAGTGCTGTACAACTTTGTACTTTTTTCACTTTCGATCTTTTATATCTGGGCGTCACTGGTGAGTCTTGTGTGGACAAGGCACGTTTTTGGCGTATTGAATTTTAAACCTGATGCTTTTTGTTATCTATTAATCATGTTTTTCTTTGTCTTATATGTTCTCCTATTTATTTGTATTGTAGTCCTATAATATTATGTTGTCATTTCAATGTTATATTTAACTTTGCCATTAAAGTGCGAGGATTGGCATGCCACAAAACCAGGTTCGATCCCACCACTTTTTTTTCCCTTTAAAAGTGTCCTGTACCAAGTCAGAAAGATGGCCATTGTTATAGTATTGTTCGTTTCTGTGTGTGTTGCATTTAAACGTTGAGTCGTATGTGTTTTCTCTTATTTTTGAGATATTGAGATAAGACGTGGCCCTGTTCTTGTTTTGGTTTGTTACCCCGATTTTGTTTTTTGTACATGGATTTATGAGTTTTGAACAGCGGTATACTACTGTTGCCTTTATTTTAGTCATTCTAACTAATAATTTTGATATCGTCTGTCTTTTGGCAATTATTGAACATATTTTGTCTGAATCCTTAGCTCAATAATGTCGGAAATTATATCGTAAGGTAAAAGTACCACAGAGGAAGGTTTCGGGTTTATTAATAAACTAAAGAAAAATAACCTACACAAAAGACCTAGGATATATAAGGTTAGTTAAAGAAAAGAATAAACAATGACACTCAACAGTGACGCTCGAATCAATAAATTTAAAAAGTTCAAATAAAGTACTTACATCACAAAGTTAAAAGTGCTTTAAGAATTCAAATTACGAAAATTTTTGACTAAACCTTTTTGGGGTTTAAAAAAAATATATATATGATTGGATTTTGATATATAGGTCAAGGTCGATTTCTAATGTTTTTAAACGTACTTTTCAAAAAATATACCCTTTTTTCAAAATTAAAAACTTGTGAAAGGAAATTGATAGCTACGACTACTCAGAAAATTAAGTGCTCGTTCGGAAGTTCTAGTTCTGAAGTGCACATTTCAAAATCGGATAGTAAAATACAATGTTTTATATTTGATCAAAGTGTATACATTGTTTAAGGTGTTCCCTTAATCGTTAAACATGAAAAATATTTCTGGTTCCATATTGGTATCAAGAAAATCGGCGAAATCAAATATATTTTAAAAAAAAAATTATTAACTGTCTCTTTTGAATCTTCGAATGAAACGTATATATGGGTATGAATGAAAAAATGTTAATTATCGTAGCTAACGATTTTATTGACATTGAAATATTAGAAGGGCCTAGCTGTCATTCAAGTTGTCTTTGAATATTAAGCTGCCACTTTGAGCCCTTTATACACATATCAGGAAAAACAATTGGCACTTATTCCTATTGATGTCATTTGAAATTGTATGAAAGATAAATATATGCCTAATGTTATGCAGATTAAGGTTCGTGGCCGTATTTTCGCCTCAAAATTTTCTCTGAGTACAGGCAAATCTGTGCATCTGGAAATGTTTTAAAGCATAGCATGCCCTAGATACATAGATATGGAACGCCAAAACTGTCTTGTTATGACCATTTTCATTATATGATGTGCATTTACCTTTATATGATGTGCAATTGTCATTATATGATGTGCATTTACCGTTACATGATGTGCACTTGTCATTATATGATGTGCAAACACCTTTATATGACGAGCAAATATGCTTATATTATGTGCAAGTATCGATATATGATGTGCAAGTATCGATATATGATGTCCAAACATCTTTATATGATGTGCAAATATACTTATATGATGTGCATATATACTTATATGATGTGCAAAAATACTTATATAATGTGCAAATGTTCTTATATGATGTGCAAACATACCTATATGATGTGCAAACATTCTTATATGATGTGCAAATATCCTTATATGATATGCACATATACTTATATTATGTGCAAATGTACTTATATGATGTGCAAATATACTTATATGATGTGCAAACATCCTTATATGATGTGCATTTTTCCTTATATTATGTGCAAACATCTTTATAAGATGTGGTTGTGTCATTATATTATGTGCTTGTAATCTTATATCATGTGGTTCGGTTAACTTCATTATATGATGTCGAAACGTCATTATATGATGTGCTTTCATCGTCGTTATGGTCAATGAACATGATTACGTTTAGAATGATTACTGTCTACGTCATAACTGATTCCGATCTGCTTCTGTAGAAACCCGGATCAAATATGTAGCTATCGTTGGAAAATGGTTGAGATGTAAAAAGAAAAAAATCCTTGACATGTTTTTTCCTCGATCTAAGATAAAAAAAATCACACCAGATATTATTGTCAAATTGTCAAATTGTGAATTGCAAAGTTTAGTTTTAATCAATGGGTCTACAACAATGAACATACGAGGTCTGCAATAATGGGCATACAGTTAAAGTTATTAAATTAAAGAAATGATTCTTTTATGCCATGCTCTATGCTCATTGTACTAGGCTTATATTTGACAATATCTTTATATCTAGCGTTAGCGGCTTTTTGTTTTTTAAAAGAAGTAAATACATGAATTTCCAGTATGTTCATTGTTTTGTAAAGTTTGCTTTGCTGATCATTTTAGCTGTGGAAGTTTGTCTTTATATATCACTTTTCTGAAGAAAGACACAAAAATGGACAAAAACCGGACATTGATAGGGTAATGACTAATACAATGGACCGGTCATTTGCAACCCCGATAAAGAGGGGATAGGAAGAAATTAAGGGAGCCTTTAATTTCGATTTAAAAAAAAAAATGGTGGTAGTCAATTGGGCCATAAAAAAGAATAGGTTTGTTTGCCCAAACCCTACCTACCCAGAAAAAAGCTGCCTACTCAAATTCTTTTATTGTCCTGATTTGAAGAAGTTTTTTTTTAATCAGATAGGCATGAAGACTAATAAACACCCGATACTTCAATTTCTTTTTTTGAAAAAAGAAAAGAAAATGCCTACATACCTACCCACTGTCTCAACCTTTGGGTAGGGTTTGGGCAAACCAAAATTATTTTAATTGTGGCCTTGTTTATATTTATGGATTTGACGCAGTATAATGTTTTTGCAATGTGTTCGTTGTCCGTAAATACTTTGTTGCCAGACAAAAACTTTTTAGAAATAAGGGGCCAAAACGGCACTTAAAACATGCAATTCTTAGGGTTCTTTGATATGCTGAATCTAGCAATATATTTAGATTTCGGATATTGGACAATATAATAGGTAAATTTACCTATTTCAACTTTTGAAAATCTTAGACCACATTTATTATGTGTTACAAACCTATGATGTGTCAGATATTGAATGATAAATTAATTCAAATTCAGACCTGTATAAAGCTTGAATGGTTATGTCCATACTTACCCTAACTCTTTAGGGTTCGACCCTCATCGTACTCTCCCCCCCCCCCCCCCCCCCCCCGTAAAAAATAATATTTTTTACTCGAAAGACGTCAATTGTACGCCTAGCTCTGCTAGCCTCATCTGTTAATATCTGAATCCTGATTTTTTCAACAAATAATTTCTTCTAGCAGAGTATGGTTTCATCTGAAACTATTAATATTGAATGCATGTTTGATAAATATCAATGAGGCCATAACCGGCATATCCAAATTAAATTCCAAGTCGCAAACAACTTCGGAATCCACACTTGAAGTTCTAGATCCACTATTGAAGTGCTATTTTAAACTTATATAATGCGGTTTGTTTTGTTATTACGAACAAATGTATTGAGAAAGGTGTGTGTAATTGTTCTCTGGTGTGTTTTTTTTAGGAGGGTGTGTGTGAAAAGTTTATGTCTTTGGAATGATTGTTTTTCCCCCCTATTTCACGGTAATGACTTGGAAAAAATTAGAGGAATTCCCATTTTTCCTACCCCGTCCCCACCACCAATGATTAAAATGACAATAATTATAATTTTTTTTTTTTTAATTTATTGTAGTTTTAAAGATAAACGCAAAATATTAAAAGTCACTGCCGTACATTTTCACTTAGAAAGATTTAAAACACAACTCTCTATCTGTCAGAGATCACCAGGCCTCAGTAAACAAAAAATAAATACAGTGTTTTTATGTTCATTCAGACACAAATCTAATTAAATTACAGAAATTGTGTGTCCAAGCTATGCATACGCGGATCTGAAAACGCTCCATTCTATTTTTGTCTCGCCTTGACGGAGTTAAAAAGCGAGACATAGGTACACGGCGTCGGCGGCGGCGAAGGCGTCGATGGAGTCATCAATGTATTAGTTTGTGATTAGGTCTAGTTAATGGTGAACCTCAAGTGGTAGGTCAATCATATTTGGTATGCAGTTGTATAAGCATTGGCACATCTCATTTCCATTGAGATTAGTTGGCCCTGCCCCCTCAGTCATGGTCTATTGACTTCAAAATTTTTGCTTATTTTATATGTATTAGTTTGTGATTAGGTTAGTTTATGGGGAACCACATGTGGTAGATCAATCATATTTGGTATGCAGTTGCATAAGCATCGGCATATCTCATTATGATGGAGATAATTTTTCTCTGCCCCCTTAGTCATGGTTTATTGACTTTGAAAATTTTTCTAAGTTATCATGTATTAGTTTGTGATTATGTCAGTTTAAGTGGAACCATTAGTGGTAGGCCAATGTTAATTGGTATTCAGTTGTATAAGCATTGGTACATCTCATTTCCATGGCAAATATTTGGCCTCGCCACTCAGTCACAGTCTAATGACTTTGAAACTTATCTTAGTTTACATGTATTAGTTTGTGATTAAATCAGTTTAAGATGAACTGCTAATGTTAAGTCAATGATATTTGGTATGCAAATTTATTGGCATTTGCAAGTATTGTTTCCATGGAGATTACATAGCCCCACCCCTTCTTCATGGTTCATTGACTTTGAAAATTTACATAGTTTACAAGTTAATGTTTGTAATTAGGTTTGGGAACGACTTATAATAAGTCAAGGGTATTTGGTATGCAGTTGTATTAGCATTGGGACATCTCATTAACATGGAGATTCGTTTAGCCATTTAACTCAGTCATGGTTCATTGACTTTGGATATTTGCATAACTTGTGTAAGTTGTTAAAGTATGGCTATTTTGATTTCAACATTTGCATAGTCAAAACTACAAAAAGGCGAGACATATATCTGTGATATCTGTTTAAAGACCATTGGGATTCTCGGTTTGGTCGGATTTATATACACCTTCAAAAATGTGAAGGCTGAATTTCAATGGCGGATTTAATATTTACTAGAACAGAAAGTATCAAAGGACTGAAGTACTGAACATCGGATGACCGCAAGTTCTCGTGGATGGTCACACACACTTGTCTAAAAGAAAATCATATCTCAATATCTGAAAGTGAGGTCAACTTACAGAGATATATTTTTTTCTGAAACAAGTTCGTGTGTGGATGATGAATAAATGACAGGGAGTTCAACCTCACCTAAATCACAATACTATTGTAGTGGTACAAATCAGTATACTCTGGTATGTTGTTATATATTAAATCAATATTTGTATATAACAGTTACATGTATACATAATTGTGATCCAAATGCTATAGCATTCTATTCTACTATTCTAATAATAGTGCAGTGCAAGTGCATGGTGAAAACTCTTCTGTAATAATTCGGATTTCCTAATAGTTTGGATTTATGTAGGCCTTCATTTTCCCCGCATAAACGTTCTTGAGATATTCTTCCGCATGCGTTAACACAATTGTTCTATACGTGCGCATAGATATTACTTACAAATGTATAAATATATTTCTAACGACGCAACATTTTCATAATATTAATTTAATATGTCCTAAAAAAAATGTTTTTATGAGTATTACTTGAAGCGACAAGGAATGTTATTTTGCACTCGATTATGTCTACGTTTTTATACGACCGGTTACATGTACCAGTCAAAATCGAAAGTCAAATCTCTGTTGCGACAATACATCGGAATGCCCTCACGGTCATCGTGATGTAAACATGAAGTGTTGGCAGGAGGACGTGTACTTCCTTGTTCCAGGACAAACATATTTTTTGACTTTAATGAAAAAACTCTTTTTAAAAATAATATGGTTATTTTATTTTATTTCATTATTGTTTTATTTTTTCTCTCATTTTCAATGGAAACAATTATTTTGATTCCCTTCTGAAAAAGATAAAATATCTTTCAAGAAACTTGGAATCAAACATTTACAAAAAAACATCCCTCCCCTCCTTCCCCCCGCAATCACCAAAAAAAAATCAATGGTCAGTATGTTAGCCCTGTTTATGGAGTTGTATATCTGAACGGCTTTCCTTTTATTTTACGGGTGACTGTCTAGTTGCGGTGCTTTCATGGTAGCATGTTAGCCTCTAGTGTTGCTGGTCGTAGGTTCGAATTCAGGCCGGTTCAAAACCAAAGAATTTAAAATTGTTATTTGCTGCTTCCCTGCTAAATTAAGGAGTAAAATCAAAGACTTGTTCGGTTCGGAATCAGAATAATCTGTACGGGTAAGGTGAAATGGATTTCTGTGAAGTAGCATGTTAAAAATCCGACTCAGGGTGTCGGTCTATTACAAAACAGGGTTAATATTCATTTCACATTAATATGTTCCCGTACGAATATGCACCTGTCCCAAGTCAGCAGCCTGTAATTCAGTGGTTGTCGTCTGTTGATGTGTTACATACCGGTATTTGTTTTTCGTTCATTTTTTGTACATAAATTATGCCGATAGTTTTCTCGTTTGAATTGTTTTACATTTGTCATTTCGGGGCCTTTTATAGCTGATTGTACGGTATGGGCTTTGCTCATTGTTGAAGACCGTACGGTGACCTATATTTGTTAATTTCTGAGTCATTTGGTGTCTCATTGGCAATCTTACCGCATAGTCTTTTATATATACATATATATCAATTTTCGGCTGGACGTCAAGTGTGCAATAACTGCATGAAAACATAATTAAAAGATGCAAGCAAATGTCATGCACCGAGTTGAAGGTCTCTTTTGATTCCTTTTTTTTTGGGGGGGGGGGCTTGGTGGCCGAGTGGTCCAAGTATCTAGCCTGTCAACACTTACATGTAGGTTGTGAGTTCGAATCCCACACGTGACAGGTAAGCTCGACTCCAATCTTAATTGAATAGAATTATTAGTTTTCCTACCGAAAGTCGTTGGTTCCCTCCGGGGACTTCGGCTTCCTCCGCTAATAAAAACTCACTGCCACGAATTAGCATGATAGTGTTGAAAGTGGCGTTAAAAAGCAACCAATCAACAAATTAATCAACCAATCATCCATACCGGTATAATTATATATGCAAGAGAGGATAGTTTTGTAGCTATCGTTATAAAATATTTTTAAAATTGACTTTGAGTTCATTGGTGTCTATGCAATGAATAGAAATAAAAAGATATGATATGAGTGCCAATGAGACAACTCTACATCTAAGTCATAATGTGTTAAAAGTAAACAATTATAGGTTAAATTACGGCCTTCAACACGGAGCTTTTACTCAAACCGACCAGCAAGCTATAAATAAGAGCCACAAAATTTGTTTTATCATATTTTCGCCGCTGCCGGGAAATTTTTTAACTAGTTCCTGTATTAATTGATCTTAATCTTCCGCCGAAATGTTTGAAACTTTATTTTTTGTTAAAATGCACTGTCTCACTTTATCTTAAAAATGCACTTTCGCTTAAAAGATTAAAGATGTATTTCTAAAACGTAATAAGTTAACTGTATGCTCATTATTGTAGATCCCGTATATTCATTATTGTAGACCCATCGATTAAAATTCATAATTTGACAATTTTCCATCAACATTTGGTGTGATTTTTTTCATCTTAAATCGAGGAACAAACATGTCAAGGTTTTTCTCCTTTTAAATAGCTAAAGATTTGATCCGGGTTTATATTAATTCTGCAGAAGCAGAACGGAATCAGTTATGACGTAGACAGTAATCCTTCTAATCGTAATCATGTTCATTGACCATAACGACGATGAAAGCACATCATATAATGAAGTTAACCGAACCACATGATATAAGATTACAAGCACATAATATAATGACACAACCACATCATATAAAGATGTTTGCACATAATATAAGGGAAAATCCACATCATATAAGGATATTTGCACATCATATAAGTATATTTGCACATCATATAAGGACGTTTGCACATCATATAAGTACATTTGCACATCATATAAGTACATTTGCACATCATATAAGTATGTATGCACATCATATAAGAATGTATGCACATCATATAAGTGTAGTTGCACATCATATGAAGATGTTTGGACATCATATAAAGATACTTGCACATAATATAAGCATATTTGCACGTCATATAAAGGTGTTTGCACATCATATAATGACAAGTGTGCATCATATAAAGGTAAATGCACATCATATAATGACAAGTGCACATCATATAAAGGTAAATGCACATCATATAAAGGTAAATGCACATCATATAAAGACAAGTGCACATCATATAAAGGTAAATGCACATCATATAATGAAAAATGGTCAGAACAAGACAGTTTTGGCGTTCCATACATAGAATTCAAATGCATTGTATGATTTAGAATATTCTTAACTTAACTGGATTTTGCCGTACACTTTTTTTCGTCTCTGCAGGAGATGATAAAATCAACAAACAGTTGAGTTTACCTTGATCAGTCGAGGCAAATAGGAAATAGCATAATATTATGAAATATCCTCATTTAACTCATTATTATGAAATTTCATAATATTAGTTAATCGGATAATTTTGTAACTATATTATGGGATTTCGTAATTCATAAAATTATGGAAATACATAAGATAAGAAAAAAAATATAATTCTAAATATTTTTTTCGGTCGTTTTTTGGGCCCCGTGACTAATTTTGGGAAATTTCAAGAAAAAAAAGTTATTTTTGGGTGGCGTTTATACCAGGTCATAATGAACAATTGTCAGATTTTCGCCGACACGCCTTAAATTCTCCCGACACTAGCCAATTTGTTTCTTGGAAATAATTTAACAATGGGAGACAACTAGTATCGGTTTAAAATACAACTTGCGGTTATTGTTCTTTGATAAATCGATGTTTTAGAAACTAATCTAAGGTTGAAAGTGTGTTTTTATTATATTTCTAATCTAGTTTGCATGTGATTTACAGCTGAATATTTTACTGGCATTGTTGAAATCTTAAATAATCTAGTTTAAGACTTTTGAAATGAATATACTTTAAAACAATTTTACAGGTTTATCTGACCAATTGTCTGTTGTCATGTTGAAACAATAAAATATCAAGACACCAACTAAAATATTATCTAGCAAAGTTCATTTAATGCATAACGATGTATTTGTTCACGAAAACAATGACAAATAACGTTTTTAAGTTGAAGAGCATCACTTTTGTTATGTCTAAACACCAAAAAGTCGAAAACAAACTGCTGTTTCCGAACAGTTTATTGTATTAGAATATTTATAAATTAACAGATACCAGAGATGTTAATATCATTTCCTGATGTATGCATGGTCATCTTGTAGAATATATATCAATTTTTATATTGTAGGCTGTTTTTGTCGAGAAATTAATACCCATATTTTCCTATATACATGTACATGTAAGCAGTCAAATTTACTGTTAAATCAAATTCATTTTTTTATTCATAATAACTTAATATGACTTTAAAAAATGTCATATTCCAACAAAACAAGGTGCATACAATACAAAAACACATATATCCAAAAAGGTTGTTGGACAAAATTTCTTATTTCTGCCTGGTTTTCTCTGGCATTGCTGTTCCTGACCAACATCGCAAAAATAAATATGGAACGTCGACAGTGTGAGTGCTATATAGACAGTCAAGGTCGTTAATTGTCCCATCATCATTACTACTTCAATTAAGTTTTTAATTTACTCTATTTCTATGGTAATTTGTCCCTTTCCGAATCCATTGTAAACAAATGAAATTAACGTGCGGTTGCCGGTGATCTTAAAAGATCATTGGATGATTCTAAGGATTTTAAAATTTTTAACCATTTTAGCTAACTGAAAGAATAAATATGCTAAGGTGTTAATTAAAGTTACAACTTCGTGGAACGTGGAAGGCTCTCGAAAGGGATTTTCTTAAACAAAAAACAAACATTCATCTTTAATTCATTAGAGAAACAGATTCTTACATATTTACTCGTAGATTATCGGATTTATCCGATCTCGATAGGTAAATTATAAATTTTTAGTCAGAGTTCGCACTTGGTCGATGCCACTTCTGGTGGACGTTTCGTCTCCCAGGGTATCACCAGCCCAGTAGTTAACACTTCGGTGATGACATAAATACCAATAATGTGGTCATTTTTATAAATTTCAAGTTTACAAATCTTTGATTTTTTTCGAAATAATAAGGATTTTCTTATCCCAGGCAAAGATGACCTTAGCCGTATTTGACAAACTTTTTGGAATTTTTTATTCTCAATGCTCTTCAACTTTGTACTTGTTTGACATCATAATTTTTTTGATATGAGCGTCACCGATGAGGCTTATTTAGACGAAACATTAATAATCAATTATTCACTTGCAATTGAATATTGTGACCTCTGTAACCCTACATTAGCAAAGGATTCAGAGCGGAATCAAACAAACGTCTAATGATCAGCAAGGTAAACGACTAGGTACGATGGAAATTATAATCTATCCAAACTACAAACATGTTTATATTTATATCATTCTCCAACAAAGTGAATTAAAGCTATTATATGAATTGTAATGATCCCATTTACAATTTAAACTCGCCTTTACTTCCATTATCGGAATTAAATCAATTAAAGGAAAAGTTCAACTGGACATAATTTAGATAATCACATATTGAAACACTAAAATAAATGTGGTCATCTGTATTTAACTGGCCATAATTTTGAATAAGTAGTTAATTGCAATAAGGTTAATATAGTCATTTAATATCTCGCTTTAGTCTATAATTGTCTATATTTTATTTATATTTAAAATGGTTGTCATATGTATCATCCTTCTTGAACACGATAGTGTTACACTCGTCCCCAACAAAAGAAACGATATCTAAGTCCAAACTGTTAACACTTTTGTAGGAATTATTGTTTATTCGCTTGTAACATTTATTTTTCCATTCTTCACCGTAGGTCGACATTGTTATTCATCGTAGTATAGAGTTTATAAAGTTGGTACTTCTTGTGTCCATCACTTTGAATTGTTCCTCGTCGTAAGTTGAAATTGATGTTCATCGTCGTCTAGAGTTTTTATCGTTATATATCTATATATGTTAAATATTGTTATCCATGTATATTTCTGGTACATCGTATCTACATAATTCGGTCCCTTCAAAGCAACCATTCAGTACGTTGATCATCTATCCGAGGATAAAACTGCTTAATAGAAAAAGACTTCTAATCTTTGGAGGGTGAAGAGGCAGTGACGTGCTCATCTCTGTTGTCCGGTCCATCGACCTTTGGATAAACATCACCATCTCCATCCGGTCTACCATTTGACCATAACCAGATTGACCATTACCATTTCGACCACTACCAGTTTGATCATTACCAGTGTGACCATTACCAGTTTGACCATTACCAATTTGCCATACCAATCAAGCCAGTGTCAGTTCCTGTTTACTCTTATCAATCTTGGCCACCCATTCTGAGCACTTAAAATTTTGAATTATCTTAAAACAAATAAAAAATGTTTTTGCGAAAACAAATAATTAGATTATTATAAAAATCGTTATGAAAGCACTACCACTTATAATTGAAGATAACGATCTAATTGACATTGGCTTCATCTGTGTATCAACCTTACCTACTTCATTATTTTAGTTTCAGAAATGTCATCAAGGATTTCTTTCAAATCGACTAAGTTACATAAATTATCGATTACAACTAAAAAAAATTTAGTAGCCCATTCTTTATTAAATAATTGAGAGCGAGTGAATAAATTATCGGGAGCCTTGATTGCCCATTCATCCACAAATTAATACATGCAGGGCATGTTATCTATGCAAAAACCAGGGGTGTTCAAGAGATGAATGTATTCATTTTTAGTTTCCATTCTGAAAAGCACAATTTATTCATGTGTAATAATTATAAATATATACTTCATTTATTTATCTATTTATCTTATTACATTTTTTATTTGGAACAGACATCTAAGACCGCTTTAGCAAGAAGAATATTTAAATCAGTCTCAGGAGTTTCATTTGTCGTTTTATATTCAAATGTTCCGTTACCGTGTGCCCCATTTGCCATTTAGACAATCATTTCGTGTTCACTGTAAGAAGAAGTTACAACCTCTGCAATACCCATATCGTACTCCATTGTTACATGGTCTGACTTTGTGCGTAATTTCTTACTTTTTAACCTTTTTAAAATCAATTAGAGGTATGTCATCTTCTGATGACCAATCTTCTCTTCAGCCCATGTTGTCATTTTAGCTTGTGACGTTTCTAGTTCTGATGATTCATCATCTGAATCGTTTGGAGGAACAACATATACAGATTTCCGTAAAAGAGGGACGAAAGATACTAACGGGACGGTCAAACTCATAAATCTAAAACAAACTGACAACACCATGGCTAAAAATAAAAAAGACAAACAGAAAAACAATAGTACACATGACACAACATAGAAAAGTAAAGAATAAACAACACGAACCCCACCAAAAATAGGGGTGATCTCAGGTGCTCTGGAAGGGTGAGCAGATCCTGCTCCACATGCGGCACCAAGTAAAGGTTTACCTAGATTTTCTTTTGGAATATCCCATTCAAAGTTTGCGGGACATATATGGATCGCATGTGCCTTAGAAGTCTTGTAAGTCAATTGATTCTTTAGTTTATAACTTATAGTAGACGTCTGTTTAAAAATTCTATAGTAGGGGGTCCATTTATTGTCTAACTTGGAGGTTTTCCTATGAATTTTAAAATAAACAGGGTCACCCTTTTTGAAATCAATTTCCACAGCATTTTTAATTGTATATTTGTTTTGTCTTTTCTTTTACAATTTAGAAAATTTAAAACATCAAATGAGCATATAAGGTCACTTAAACATCATGTTGTTTGTATAATGGAGACCGTCAAATTGTAATGAATCAAATCATAAATTGCTTCTTTATACCTTCTTTATTACTTTCTTAGGTTAAGAAAATCTGTTAAATTAAAGCACAAACATAATTCAATGTCTTTATTGATAATCGTCTAAATATCGGTGTTATCACTTTTTTATGGATCCAAGTCTGTTTTCGCTTAAATGATACAACAGCAGAAGTTGGGTCCACAGTTAGTTTTGAAACACCCTTTGACGCCATATTTCCATGCGACTACATATGGTTGGTATGGGAAGTCCTCCATGCCACGACTTGAGTAAATATGAAAAGCATTAACACAACGAGCTGTGCTGAAAAACATATAAAAGAACACTGTTGACACTTACTTATAATTCTAAGATTGCAAAACAAGTAAAGTCACATAAATGATGAACTTCGGTGAAAACTATATACGGACAGTTTCTAATCTAATTGCAAAATCCAACGCTCAAAAACATCAAACAAATGCATAACAACTGTTATATAACAAGTGGTGGATTCAAAAGGGTTTTAAAGCTAACTAAATATCTCACTTGTATGACATGTGTTTACATTTCCAATATATTATCAGCGATGTGTGAACAAATATTTATCTTACCTCCTATACATTTCTATGAATATGATTGGTTAAAAGCGTCCGCGTGCAAACCGTGTATATTCAATATTAGGTTAGTAGGGGGGCGGGGCTTATTCCATACACGGTTAGTAGTGGAGTTACGTCCCTTTGTATAGTAAAGATGGCGTCGACGAGAGGTTCGAAACGTTTCGCAACCACAACAAATGAAGAAATTGATGCAAAAAGATTGAATATGAATGCGGAAAATACCTTAAAAGCAAACAGAAAGTGTGCTAATATACTGCGGGACTATCTTCAGGAGAAACAACAAGATGATGACTTTGAAAAATTTGATTGTGTCCGACTGAATGAGACTCTGTGTCATTTTTATGTCGACCTACGGAAAGGGGATGGTGAACGATACAAAGCATCGTCACTGGAGTCCATCAGGCATGGCATTAACAGATACCTTAAGGCTCCTCCGCACAGTAAAACGTTTGATATTGTGAAGGATTCTCCATTTAATGACAGTAACGCAAACTTTACAGCCGTCTTGGCAGAATCGAAACGTTTTGGACAAGGTGACGTTGAACATTTCCCCGTTATTAATGAAGTTGATCGTGAAACACTGTATACATCTATGTATCTTTCATTTACAACTCCAACTGGCCTGGCAAATAAAGTTCAGTTTGACATCAGACTTTATTTTTGCAGAAGAGGAATTGAAAATATGCACAGTATGACCAAATGTACCTTCACAATTAAAACTGACATTAAAACAGGATTAAAATATGTTACTAAGGCAAAAGATGAACTTACTAAAAACCATAGGGAATCGGATAAGGAGCTTGTATCTGGAGTAATGCCAGAATCACCAGGTGAGTGTATGACAATAAGGGGGGGGGTGTTATTAGACAATTGAAAGGATGAGAAAACAAAGATAATTAGAACATTACACCATACTAATTGTGTATAAAAAATATATGATAAAATTGAGAATAGAAATGGGGAATGTGTCAAAGAGATAACAACCGACCAAATAAAAAACAACAGCATTACTAACTTTATATCAAATATACAACATTGGCGATTGCCACACAGACATGAATGACAATCAATGATATTCCTGAAAATATAAAAACTTAAAACAACAAGTACATTTAGTAACTATAAATAGTTATGAAAGGTAGCAATATCATTATCTAATTATAGACTAAGACAGGAACCTGTAATTTATTGTTGTGTTGTTTATTGCTGTAAGTAAAATGCATATCATACATGTATTTCTCATTTGAATAAATTTACATGTGTCATTTTGGAACCTTCTACATGTCTGATATATCAATGTAAATACAAGAAATACATATACCCATTGTTGAAGGCTGTACGGTGACCTGTCACCTATAGTTAAACGTTGTTAATGTCTGTGTCATTTTGGTCTCTTGTGGACAGTTGTCTCATTGGCAATCATACCACATCTTCTTTTTTATATATAGTATCTACGTCTTAGTTGTTGATGTTAAACCTGAAAATAACTAAATGATTACTCTATATTTCAGGATCTGTGTATTGTCCTGTTGCCTCATACGAGAATTATATTCGTAGATTACATCCATCAAATGATCGTTTATGGCAGAAACCGTTGGATAGTTTTTCCACAGAGGCTGATGTCTGGTATTGTAATATGCCACTAGGAGAAAAAAAACTAAGTACATTTATGTCAGAACTCAGTAAGAAGTGTAAGTTGTCTATTGTTTATACCAATCACTCAATACGAGCAACTGGTGCCACAGTTTTATCACAAAACATGTATGGATCTGCGCAAATAATGGCAGTCACTGGGCACAAGTCCGTACAGTCACTCACAACGTACCAGCGTGTTGATACTAACGAGAAAATTAAAATGGGTAAAACTATATCTGACAATCTTGTGCAAAGAGCAGTTATTGCTTCCAACCATACATGCAATAGATCCAAAAGTGATGATAGTGGGTCATTTATGGAACAAATACAAGATATTGACATTGGAGATATTTTAGGAGACTTTGATGACAACGGGCCGAAGCCCATCCAATACAGACAAACAACCACATGCATGCAGTCGACAAAACCTCAGAGTCAGATCTTCTATGGCAATGTAACTGTTATACACAACCTTACCATCAACAAGTAGTTGTGAGGAAATTATTACACTTGTCATGTTGACATCAACATTTATTTTTCAATTTGTACACAAAAAATGTGTTGCATGTTGACTTCGACACTATTTGTCGCCTAAATGTATTGAACATTTTGTTTTAATTAATATTGTTATATCAAGGTTATTGATATTAAATTGTTAATGTTGACATTTGTTTTTCTCTTTCAATAAGACCAATGAAAGTAGATTCTTAAAGTTGTAGATTTGAACACTTTGATATAAAGACCTGGTATGATTGTAAATGAGACAACTCTAGTCGAGATTCAACAAATAAAGATAGTCGGTAAGATAAATTCGTTACATAGTGTGCTAGTAACCTAATACGATATATACGGGGTAAGTAAATTCCATATGGAATTTACTTACCCCGTATATATCGTATTAGGTCACTAACACACTATGTAACTAATAATACATGATATATAAGGAAACATAAAAGGCATACCGACAAAACACAATAGCTAAAATGAATGACTAAAATACAAGTACTTACAATAGCAAAATTACATAATGACGGGGTGCATACATCGTACTGTAAATATTTCTGATGTATGGAAAAATCAAAAAACGTTTAATTAAATAATATAAAAATACTCATCATTGAAATTTTATACGCCAGACGCTCGTTTTTCGTGAACAAAAGATTCAACAGTGAAGCTTGAAAAACAAAATGTGACTAAAGTACAAAGTAAATATCAGAATTGAAATAATTTACATACTCCGTATTATAGCAATTTCACCTGACCATATCGGGAAATAGGTATTTAGTCGGATCTTAACACGTACGTGTGATTTGTTTAAACCGGTTTTCGATAAAAAAAAATATACGAAATGTCAAAATGTTTAGGACTTAATTAAATTCGTATTTCGGTAAGATTGTGCAAGCATGCGATTTTTATTGCGTCTTACACTTTGAGAAGCGAATAATCTGTAACTACTTTATTCAAATATTCTATAAAAACGTTAATTTTGAGCTCTGAAAGTCAAGTGGCTAGAGAATTTTTCCTGTGGAAGTTTTAAAAAAGTGCAAAAAAATATTTTTACAGTGGGTTAGCTTTCATTATTCTTCACTATCTATAGATTAACAACTTTTGGTTATATTTATAATTCTATTTGAAATTATGAATTTTTATTGCAATAGATTAATATGCTACGTATTACTTGACTTTTTAAAATACCTTTAAATTTCGAATCAATGATAACATATATTAGATAATGTAAAATACCTTAAGGGACCATCACCAGTTGAATATTCATTCATAGTAGATGTGGCATCTGCACAAATACTTTCACAAGTCTTTCCTCCAGAACATGTACGTGGTATTGCTGATGCGTATGCAACATCCTGGGCCACGCCCATGCAGGCAGATTGTGCCATCTGATGGTCTGAGCCAACGCTGACTTGTATGTTACCAAGAATAACTATAGAAAATATCATTTGTTTTAAATAATACAAATGTTCGTCATGTGAACAACTGGATTTGATATTTTGGGTATATTAATCGACTCAAAGATAAAAGTAAATATTACTCGTATTAGATAATCGCATTGGTGAAACCAAAATAAACCATTGATAAGAACGAACTAAAAATACAAATAAATGTTTAATTCCCTTTCATATTTCATATTTTAACTTTTTAAATTGAAGGCAATATAAAATATATTTATTTTACTCAAATTATATCAATGTCAATCTAAAACAGAATATTTTTTACTTGTTTTTATAAAGTCAAAGCGCAAGGTTTACAAATAAATATAAATTTATATAACAAAAACTTACCAAAACAAAACAACAGACAATAAAGGGTTAAGCTCCCCATTTTAGGTAGTTTCTATCTATAAACTATCTATAAGCACTATGAGTTGTTTCATTTTCAAATCACGATATTTATATCTTTTACCCAAGTCATGAATTTGTATGTTTAATCGCTGATTGGTCAAATGTAAAAATAAATTTGATTGGCCAAATGTAAAAATAAATTTGATTGGCCAAATGTTTAAGTGTAATAAGCCCTTAGACTACTTGAACAGACTGCAATTTATTGGAGCGATTGGTTTGATCGTGGTATATGAACCGCCTCTTTTTTAACACATTTTTTTAGTTTCATATTTTCGTGAATATTATTTGTAATTTGTACATCATAACAAGAAAAATATACATGTTAAGCCTTCCTTTTCGCAATACGCTAACATGATCAATTTTAAATCTTTTCCACAAAATTTTGATTTCTATGGGAAATGGTTGTGAACAAATCTATAACGGAAAGTGCGAAGTTGTTCATCAAAATTGGGTACAGATTGGTCACCTTATTTTAATAGAATTGAACACATTTACGAACCGCATGTGGTTAATTTATTTTATCCATATACATGTCATTCAGTATACACTGACAAGGTCGTAATCTCTTTCAACAATACTATGGTTACGAAATAGATATATATTTAAAATACAATATGTATCGCTGATAGAACACTTGAGCTGATAAGCTCTTACCTTGCAGTGTTTTATCTATTTTTCTACGCGGGCTATTTTGTGTGCAACACATTTTTTTATGTTTTTTCTTCATAGACAGAAAATAAATTACAACTATTCCTTCATTAATTGAAAAAAATCACAAGCATTTGATAGCAGATATATTTAATA
Organism: Mytilus galloprovincialis; assembly: GCF_965363235.1. Taxonomy (NCBI): domain Eukaryota; kingdom Metazoa; phylum Mollusca; class Bivalvia; order Mytilida; family Mytilidae; genus Mytilus; species Mytilus galloprovincialis. The sequence continues at coordinate 72,571,552 of NC_134843.1, forward strand.
AATTCATAAAAAGGAGAACAAAAGGCCGTTATAAAAAGAAATAAAGAAAATTCAGGTTTTTGAGACAGCACTGGATGGCGTTAACTGCAGTTGCATTTTTGACCCCACACTAGGCATTTATGTTAGGTTATGATTCTAGCCACATTTGGACGGGGGTTCCATACTTGTGATGCCGCAAATCTTAAGGACCATAACTTGAGTTTTAATGTCTAGGAACATAAACAATGTTTACATACCTGACAACATAATTAGTTTTTATTACAACCGGATCTTAAATAAATACATTTTGTAAAGGAAAATTTTATTAATGTTTTGAAGGTCTCCGAGACAACTGATCTCATTCTACGAGTTTAAAGTTATAGAAGGTTTGAAATCCGCAGAAGTGTTTCGTATGAGCTTTGATGGTTTTCATAAATAAAGCGAAGCGCTCGATCTTGCATTGTTTTCTATTTTTCTGGTATTTAATTCACCACTCAGGTTGTTACAGAAATCACATCTTGAAAGGAATTTCCATACTTTTATAAAGTATTGCCATCAGCATAATTGTAAAAAGAACAAAGTATTTATAAAAATATTGAATAGGATTTGTCCAAGGATGGAACTTTTGTGGTTCCCAATCAAATATGTCAGGCATACCAATTAATTTTGGTTTACTTTCACACGCTGTTTTATTTTTGAAAAATAACCATATCACATATCAAGTGAGGATTGGGAGAGACCATAAATTGCAGTAGCAATTAGTCATGGGGGAGACAGTCGAATGTTTTTGACAAGTCCATTAGGATAGCAGCAAAGTATATACACTTACCGGTCTATAATTTCCCTTTTCTAATATACTGTAATGATCTACAAACTGACCCCCCTTTTTATTACAAGAGGTTGTGTAAGTTATTAACTTTGCACAGTACTTTTACTTAACGTAACGTATGTTACAGTTAATGGTATAGTTCATTTACATAAATATTTGGTATATGAGATTGGTAAATGTAAGCACATGTAGAGGAGTCAACATATATGATACAGTTTGTGTACGAAGTGGGACATCTGGTTTTCAGGTTTTAGAGGATTTCTTTCGTTTAAGCAAATGGCAGCTGTTTCAGAGGTTATACGTCGGTTGGACTTCTTCTTGTCTTACTTTTAAGCATGCCAACATTTCATTTTTGTTTCAAATTGTTGTCTTATCAGTCAATGTTTACAAACTCCTGATGTACAAAATTCCATAGAGGATGTGTATTCGAAAGTTAACTTTGCGCATGTGCGTACTTGGATGAAAATAGAAGGAAACTTTCAGAGGCTCCATATGGGTAAATTCATCCCGATTCTATATTTGGTAATAGTTTTCAATGGAATAAAGTTTATTTGAGGTTTATTTAACGAAAGCTTTATTATATTGGTAGTAAAAAGAAGTAACACGGTGTTGGGATGAAAATACGAGATTCTAATCGTTACCTAAGAGATGGCGAATTTCGCGCCACTCTTGGCTGTAACTATGGGGACACCATAGGGACAGCTAAATTTTAGCAATTGCTATAGCTACATAGCATCATCATATAAAACAAGAGCGTTTGGCTTATTCGAGGTTCTGGGATTCGACAATCAAAGAGGATAGGACATACGGGAACAATTACAGAATTCACAAAAAGAAAAGGTACAGAGAAAATTTATTTTATTTAATGACTTTAATATAAAAACATATATATTTTATAGCTTATTTAAGCTTTAAAATTACTTTACTGAGGTGATTCTCACAATTTATTACACATTTCAAGAAGAAACAAGCTATTCAGGACGAAAATATAAATTTATACTTCAACATTAAAGTGACTGAAGTGAGTTCTAGTCGGACATAATTCCGAAAAGAGAACATTTGCGTACACATATTTATTCATATACGGGGTTAATCTCGATATATTGATTTGATATAAGGCTCGAATATTTGGTACAAGGCTCGAATATTTGGTACAAGGCAGACTAACCCGTTTAAAAAGATTAGCTCATGAAGTCAAAGTAAAGAAAAAGACAACTAAAGAACAAATTAACTTAATTGTAACGTTTGAAATCCTGTCATAAAAATAGCAATAGAAGTCAAATAAATCATATATTGTATACATGTATTACATTATTTCTCGATTTGATTAACGTATTTTCCTAATCCCATGAACCACATCCTTATTTTATTAGTAGAGTTAAATGTGTCACGTACACGCTACCCAAACCCGTGACATATAAAGTGGTGGCTGGCGGTGGGATATAGCTTCGTTTATTAAACTTGCGAGTTATTTCGTGAGATCGAACTATACAGCCTGATGAATAAAATTTAGTGAACTGTACTGTAATAAATTTTCAAGCGATTTTGAAGTTTTTAACGTTTTAGATTCAAAACTTTTGGAAGTAAAATTGGTAGTTTACGTACGTTATTTTCTCAAGTTAATTTGAAAATACGACTCGTTTTTTGAGAAAGGATATTAAGAAATTATTTTGTTAAATGTGCATGAATAACGAAAATATTGGAAGACGAAAGCCAGCAAGGTCACAAGAAAACAAAGATAAAGATTACATTTCAGAAATGGAGGTGTGTGAATCACAAGACGAGGATTATGATAATGAAGAAATCAATCAACCTACAGCAAATATCATGGGAAGAAGGAATGAGGGTCACGAAGAAAAGGCCGATAAAGAGAAAACCGGCAACTTAAAAATCTTCACAGCAAGTTCGGACAACGCTATTTTTAGACGTGAAATATCAACACCTATAAACGGAACTGTCATGGCAGCACTAAAGGAATTAAGCAACAGTTCAAGAGCGGCAGGAAGTCTTCAAACAATTACAGAATATTCTGGATGTATGGACCAACACAGTACTGAGAGGCTCAAGACAAGAACACCTTTAGAAGCAGAGGGTCAACAATTATTACATGAGAGATTTGTAGTAGATGTAATGAAGATATCCAAGCTAGACCATTAATGAATGCACACAGTCACACGGACGAAAAGGGAAATGACAGACAAAGAACAAGACATCACAATGGACTCGAGAAGGACATTTTTAAGAGACCAGAAAGAAATATAGAAAACATGCATAACCAGAACACAAGATTTCAAGATTTTCAAGATTGCTCAGGCCAAGGAGATCGTGTTCCCAGCAGGGAAACAAACAGACAAAGAAGCCCAGAATTCAGGACAGCAAACCAACACAGACAAGAGAACGTGTATGCTGCACCAAGGCAAGAAGTAAGACATTATGGAATTACAGGCTTTCAAGACTACTACATTCCAAGACCTACTGAGTACAGACCTTTATCACGACATCCATATTTGGGGACAGATAGACGGACACAAACAAGAAGTAACAGGACAGTAAATAGTTCAAATCCGAAGTTACCTGCATTTAATGGTAAGGACGACTGGAAAGTTTGGATAAACAGATTTGAGGCAATAGCAAGGAGGAGCTGGACAGAAGAAGAGAAGCTTGATGAACTACTGCCTAGAATTCAAGGAGAAGCGGGAGACTTAGTATTCACCCAACTAACAGTAGGAGTGTTAGATAGATACACTGATCTAGTAAGAGAACTAAGCTACAGATATAGAGTCATTGAAAATACAAAATCATTTAAAGTTAGATTTTCTAGCAGAAACCAGAAACCAAGAGAAAAGGCTGAGGAGTATGCTGCTGAATTGAAAAGATTGCAAGTAAATAGTTCAAATCCGAACCACAAAGCTTATCCCAACAGAGACAGACAACAAAGAAAAGAAGATCTGCTCGAGAGGTTCATGAGGGGTATATTAGATGAAGAAGTAAGATTTTTTGTGAATTATGTAAAGAAACCAGACGACATAGACGAAGCTGTATACTTAGTAAATGTAGTTGAACGCTTGTGTGAGAGAAGATCCAATAAATTGAAAGAGCCAAATGAGAGGTGAATTCAGGAAAATATAAGGAGAGCAAGTTCACTTTATGAGTGTAGTGATAGTGAAAAAGAGATTGAAGAAGAGGAAGAAGAAACATGTGATACAGCATATAGGCTAAAGGGAGCACACAATCAGAAACAAAATGGTCTTAGTTCTTCAAGCAATGAAAAGATTGACCAAAAGTTTTAAATACATGTACTAGTATTACTACAGAAGTTCATGTGTTTATATATTCCTGAATTATACCGTTAAACAGTTTATATTTGGATTAAATGTGTTTGAAATAGTTGTGCATGTTATTATGTAATGATTATCGTTCTATTCATTAAATTGTAAAAGTTTATACTTTTGCAAGAGTTATATGTTTGTTTTATTAGAAGTTGAAGAAATAAAGGTTCGACATATGTTGTTTTTACTGATGTTAAAAATGATAGACATGTATTTTCATGAAGACAATAAAATAACTGGTCCCTTTTAAATGATGACCATAAAGATATGCTACCGTTAATAGTTTTGAGTATAAATAATAGGAAAATTATTCAAGATAAATTGAATGCTGATTTCTGAATGACTAAAGTGGAATTTAGTTACCGGTAATTGATGAGTGAAAATAGTTCAGAGGGGCTATTAATTATTTTTGTTTTTGGTTGCTGTGAGGGACCTGGATGTTAATTCCCACTTGCCCAAACAAAACCATGCGTTGAAGATGTTTTATATGAGTTATAGACGGAGTTTTATAGAAGCTCAAGTAGTGAATTTTTGGTTACTGTGAGGGACCTGGATGTTAATTCCCACTTGCCCAAACAAAACCATGTGTTGAAGATGCGTTTATGAGTTATAGACGGAGGATTATAGGATTTTGATTTGTGATTATGTTGTGTGGTTGCTGTAAGGGACCTGGATGTTAATTCCCACTTGCCCAAACAAAAACCATGTTTTGAGATGTTTAGTGATAATTATGTTTTATATGAGTGTTAAAAAGTACGAAGAGACATTCTTACTGTGAATATTTTGAGAATTTGGTTACCGGTAATAATAATTTGAATATTGCAAAGGACTTGGATGTTAATTCCCATTTGCCTGAGCTTCAAGAGTAACCAAATGATAGGGGTGAATGAAAATGAGGAACTTTTGTCATTCAGAGATCAGACCCAATTTCAGAGATCAGACCCACATTCAAAGATCAGACCCAATTTCAGAGATCCGACACAAATTTAGAGATCAGTCGTAGTTTTAAAAAGTTTTTATCTGGTTCCCGGTTGTAGGTAGCAGTATAAGGTAATAAATCACACCAAAGTCTAATGTGGCACTTTGTATATATAGGGGCCAGCTGAAGGACACCTACGGGTGCGGGAATTCTCGCTACATTGAAGACCCATTGGTTGCCTTCGGCTGTTGTTTGCTCTATGGTCGGGTGGTTGTCGCTTTGACATATTCACCATTTCCTTTCTCAATTTTATATTTTAAAAGTTGTTAGTGTATTAGAAAAAGGGAATTTTACTTAATGTAAACTTCTTATGTTTTTCAGATGGCTTCAAATATCTTAAATGCAAAAGCACCTGTTTCAAAGAGGGGGATGCGTATGAGTGCGTAAGGTGCCAGACTACCAAGCCAGTGATCAACTCTTACAAATACGTCGTCAATCATATAAGAAAACAGCACTTGCTAGCCACACAGTGTCCATATTGGTGCACCCTGTGTGACTACAGGTGTGACACACAGGAGGAATTAGCGAAGCATGTTGACACATATCCTGTGCGCAAGAAGATAGTGGGTATCCAAAAGACGTCAGGAGTTACCATCAACCCTGACAGTTTCTTTGGACACTCTGACATGACGTATTTTATATCCAGTGATGACATTGTTGCCTTCAACAAGGAGAAAAGCCAGGAGCATTACAGCCAAAAAAGAAAGGAAAATGGAAGGACAGCGGCACGTACTGTGGAGGAATGCCTTAAAGTGCCAGAAGCAAATACTCTGAGTCAGCAGATACTGGCAGTTCTGCCGTCTTCTGAGGAAAGAGATGAGATGGGAGAATATGATGCTGTTACAGTTGCGTCAGGTGATTTGGACAATACTGAGGTGGTGCATGTGACTACAGTTGCTGAAACACCAAGATTAGAATCCGACAATTCTTCAACAACATCCTCTTCAACATCATCCAAATCTACGTCCAAAGAGGAAATGGACAAGCAAATGCAAAACTTCACCTCCCAACTGAACAAGAACTTAAAAGAAGCATCCAAATTTATAAACAAGAGTTTTAAACTAGGGGAAGAAAATGTGAAACAATTAACCTCAATGGTCGGGAAGCAAACCAAGGCTTTCAATAAAATGGCTAATGAACTAAAAGGATTAAACCAGTGGTTAAGGGATAACAATGAACAAAAAACTGCAGATAAAGACAACAGAGAAATTAGAGAAAATACTAATAGGGATAATAGGGACAATCATAGAGATAGTAGAGAGTACAGGGACTATAGAGATAGAAGATATCATCCTTATAGATAGATAGATGCTCAAACAGTAGTCAGTGATTTGACTTCAATTGTGACAAGTTGTTTTATGAACAGTGACATTTTTCGCATCATATATATATATATATATATAAATGAAGTCAACAGTTTTAATGTTTTATGCCTTTATTTAAAGGAGTAGGTCCGGTAAGGGCCGATTTTGGCCTCAAATTTCAAGTTTGTCTAACGAAAGATTTTAGACACTTTTTAAACACTTAAGTGTCTATTTCAATTGATTCAATAAGTATATATAAAATATTTTGACTGATTTACTCATTAAAAACGCTCCGATTCTAGCTTAAATATAAAAAATATATCAAATAAGCCCAAAAATGTCACTTTTCAGTTGGTTTTTGTCAAAAATGAAAGTGGCCGCATCCGTGTTCATCCTCAACCTTTATATATGTTATGTCTTATCATCAAATACATCTTACATTTCAATATTAAGAATGAACACGAATGCGGCCACTTTCATTTAAGACGGAAACCGTCTTAAATTTAACTAAAATGCTGAAATTGTGAAGATTTCAGTAATTTAGCATGACTTTGTGATGCTTGTACACGATATATGTGCATTATATTGTCAAAAACAGCACATATTTATGTAGCAGAAGCATTCTTCTTTCAAATAAATAGCTAAAAGACTACATTTTCACAATTTTGTAAAACTGCTCTATTTTGGGGCCAAAAAGGGGTCTTACTGAACCTACTCCTTTGCAGTTCGGAGGACCTCACTTAAAACAAAGTGTATTGTAATGATCTACAAACTGACCCCCCTTTTTATTACAAGAGGTTGTGTAAGTTATTAACTTTGCACATTACTTATACTTAACGTAACGTATGTTACAGTTAATGGTATAGTTCATTTACATAAATATTTGGTATATGAGATTGGTAAATGTAAGCACATGTAGAGGAGTCAACATATATGATACAGTTTGTGTACGAAGTGGGACATCTGGTTTTCAGGTTTTAGAGGATTTCTTTCGTTTAAGCACATGGCAGCTGTTTCAGAGGTTATACGTTGGTTGGACTTCTTCTTGTCTTACTTTTAAGCATGCCAACATTTCATTTTTGTTTCAAATTGTTGTCTTATCAGTCAATGTTTACAAACTCCTGATGTACAAAATTCCATAGAGGATGTGTTTTCGAAAGTTAACTTTGCGCATGTGCGTACTTGGATGAAAATAGAAGGAAACTTTCAGAGGCTCCATATGGGTAAATTCATCCCGATTCTATATTTGGTAATAGTTTTCAATGGAATAAAGTTTATTTGAGGTTTATTTAACGAAAGCTTTATTATATTGGTAGTAAAAAGAAGTAACACGGTGTTGGGATGAAAATACGAGATTCTAATCGTTACCTAAGAGATGGCGAATTTCGCGCCACTCTTAGCTGTAACTATGGGGACACCATAGGGACAGCTAAATTTTAGCAATTGCTATAGCTACATAGCATCATCATATAAAACAAGAGCGTTTGGCTTATTTGAGGTTCTGGGATTCGACAATCAAAGAGGATAGGAGAGGGGGGGCGAGAGGGGGTCTCATCCCGATTTCCCGGTTTTAATTTAAGAAAATCCCGAAATCCCGGACACATTTTGTTAAAAATCCCGATCTCGATAAATTTGTTTTCAAACTTTAAAGTTTACAGTTTCAATGCTTACGATTTAAACGTCTCGGGTATGATTGAAAGTGACTAGTCTTTCATGTATTATCAGTATGACCGTGACGTAAATCTGCATATAAACATTTTTGTTCTCACAAATCTTCAGTAGCCAGTCAAAAAATTGGCCAAATTCCAGTTCAAGTCAATACAAGAACCTATACGACTATCACTGTAATCGTTTTGTAACGAAGAGAAATTTGAATCTATTGAGTCACCATTCCCAAAACCAATGTACCAAGTTACAGACATAAACAGAACTACAAATGTCATTTGAGAGATTTGTAGTCGAAATACTGTTTTACATTATAAAATTTAAAAAAAATACTTGTTAGGATAAATGAGTATGCTCAGGGCTGTATTCAACTACACAACTGATCACCAACAAGAAGCTGATCGACCGACCTTGGGATAATCAATAAAGATGAATAACAGGTCAATTTTTATAGTAGTGATTGGCAGGTATGACTTAATGTGGAGGTTCTTGTGGGGATACAACTAAGAAAAGTAGAAAGTTACGATACATTTTATGTAGAAACATGATCAAACATGTTTTAAAAATTAAAAATGAAGATCGTCTGTGACTTTAACAATTTTGTGAATTATTTGTTGGTCCATTAGAAATTTCAAAATGTACAGTGTTATAAATAATCGGCCAGTCTTGATGAAATCCGTAAAGTCCTCCCAGATCGAGAAACTGTCCGATTGGTGATAGTCTCCAGATCTCGGGATGTGTGATTACTACGAGAAGACGTATTCTGTGTTTGAAAGTCTACACCACTTTGTTCATCATCGTTATCATTGTCATCGTCGCTTTCTGAGGAGTATTGATCTGAAATATTCGCATCACCGTCTTTGAAATTGATTTGAGTACCCGAGGACGTTTTACTACGAGAAAACGTATTCGGTGTTTGCAAGTCGACACCACTTTGTTCATCATCTTTATCACTCTCATCGTCGCTTTCTGAGGAGTATTGATCTGAAATATTCGCATCACCGTCTTTGAAAGTAATTGAAGTGCCTGGAGTTGTTTTATTTGATTCATACATATTTAAGGGAAGCGTGCCACACTTGTATGCGGTGGTTTCAAGTCGAACAGTTCTTTGTCTAACACATTTTCCATGTGTGTTTGCCCATGTGTGTAAGAGACTTAGCTCATTTTTTGACGCAAATTGAGTTGTTGGTCGATCAAGTGACGGAATATTTTGAAGATGCATTATTGTGTCTGGAACAGGGTAATATGATGTTTCGTTTGTATAATAATGAGCTGCCCATTGTGTAATTCTTTTGACGCTTTCTCTAAAAATAATTCCGAAATCTCTACTGTACTGAAGTTTAGTTGGCAAACTCTGTTTGACGTGGCTCAATGCGTGCAAGTTCTCTACAACAGTGGTTAAACAGGATGACATGTCTGCCAGGTATAAAGGATTACTGGATAATACCTGACAGAATCTAATGAGTTGATCTTCCATCATTACCAACGAGTCCATGGTTTGTTTTGAGATGGTTCCCTCTGAACCATTTGTGTGTTTCTCAATATTTCCAATTCTCTTGACATTTGCTACGAGTTGTAAAAAGTATTGAACTGATTGCTGTACCATCTGTAGCGATTCATTGGGGTTGTAATGATGAACACTTGCCCCTTTCTCGTGTATAGAGAATGCTGCATATATTTTTTGCAAATGAAACAGGAAACGTTCGGTTTCACTAACTGTTGTGACTAATTTTATTTCGCCATATTTTGCGTCTGTAACATAAATATTTGTTCCGAATTCAACTGCGATTCCCATGATTTGGCCAAATGAGGAGAGTTCAGCAGATCCAGTTGAACAACCATCTAATCCAGAGCCTGCTATTACGGACATAACACCATCACGACTGAAACATTTCAGCTTTCTTTCTCCAATATCCCCAAATACCAGTCCATCTTTATAAATTGACACTGAACTTATTTCTGAGCAAATGTTGGATTGATTTTCAAAGATGTGAATTATACTCAAACTCTCTAAATTAATCGAGATAAGTCCTCCGCTCTCAGCTGATCTGCCTTTCCAGGAAATATAAAGTAAGCCATGACTGTAGCACATACATAAAACTGAGTGGACACCAACTGGATAGTCAAGCTTTTTGGTTGTTTGGCAAACTAACCCAACTCCATCTTTGGATATTGCCATTTCATACAATGACTTGAAGACATCACTGCTGCATAGCATCAAATCATCACCTGCAGTCGCTAGAACAGAGGGCCTTACTATATCACTGCCATTTAGGACATCTTTTGATGGTCTAGTTAGCTTGGTGTTGTTGATGTGTTGTTGTATACGCTCACGTATTGTATTGGCAGTACCATCCAAATTTAAGCCAAATTCCCTAGCCAGAGTTGTTAAACTAACTTTTGATCGATGCGATTTAAGCTGAATACCGATATCTTTACCAATTCCAAACACCAAGACATTCAGATCACGTTGACAGACGTAGCAAATACCAGATTCCAAAACGACACTCCTACAATCTTTGAGATCATTTTTGATAATCTTAACCTGCACTGGATTATGTAATCGAGCTTTGACGAGTTTTGTTGTTTTTGTCATTGGATCGTAGTTCAGGAAAACAAAATTACCAAGCCCGTCACAGTCGACAGCAATCGGATGCGGATACATACCGGGTTTATTGTCCTCCGTTGGGCGAAATCGATCAGGAATAAGGTTATGTACCACCATCCCAACTTCTTTCAATACATCTAGCAACTCATTGCTACTGAGTTTAATAACAGAAGCAACATCCATGCGGTCCTTATTTCTCACGCAGTCGACAGTAAGAAGTTTGCGCATTTTTTTCTTTACATCAGGATTACAGTCATTGCGAAGAGTGTGTATAATAGACAAATTCGCCCTCTCGTTTCCGAGTAGTAGGTACCAGTTTGCAAAACTGCACTTGACAGATTTGCCAACATGAACACAATCTGGTAAAACAGACAGTTCTGAAATACTTGGACTTGCTGTTCCCTCTTTAATTTCCTGTTGTATCGACTGGAGTGCAGCTTTATTTCCGGATTCACAATCAGTTGTTATAATGAAAACAGAACATTTCGTGCATAACTTTCCACTTTCAACACACTTTGTGCAAGCCCTGAGTGAGGGCTGAATGCTTATTTGACCGTCTTTATGACACTGTTCACATACCGCACCATTTTGTATGCATCTCTGACAAACAGATATGCAACAACCAAACTCTTTGATTACACCGTCTTGTGTCTGTAGACCTTTGAGGCAGTTAAAGCAAATTTGACATTTCATAATACTATTCAAAAACAGTTCCTTCATGAAGATACCGGTCTTACCGGATTTTGACAGGTAATACACCGCAATTGGCATGCTTAATTTGTTACAAATTGATATCAAATAAAACACTACTGCTTCAGTAACTATTTTAGATTTGAGCTCATCTGGACTAGGATTTGGATTGTTTTTGACGTAAGCAATATCATAATCATCCACACAGCCGACAACTTTCTTCGTGCGTTCATCAACTTCAAAAGCAGCTTTAAGAGCCGTGCCATCAATAGCCATAGACACAGGGTATACCTTAATAGTTTTATTTTCGATGAATGGCTGTATTCCGTCAGTTTTCTGGAGAAGTAATGAAAATGTAAGCAAAAGAGAACCGATGACACCACTGCTTGTAGTGTACCCAGCCTTCGCAGACTGTCTTGCTGATCGGTGGGGTCCTCCTAAATTCATTCGATGTTTTGTGATGTCATTTGGAGTTCCAGATCCCTGGCCATGATACATAGGACCGCGTAAAAAATTTGCTGTTTTGCGACCACCCAGATATTCTATTGAATTATGAAATTCTAAAACGTCTAAATCATATGGATGTCTTGGCTCAAAAAACCTATGTACTACATCATAGTTGTGCTTGTAGAATATAGAATTTCTTGAAATAGTTCCATTACTTATAAGTTCATTTAATTCAATACAAAGTGGGTCTGCTTGTGTGATGTTTATTGGACAAAACTGTGTTTCGGAGTCATTGTCGGAGCTTTCACAGTCATCAGATAAATTAAGATCAGAATCTAGGCTTTCTAAATCGTGAACTTGTTCACAGTCAGATGCTTGTATTGTACTGTTTGTATTTTCATCATCAACAAATGTCAAAGATTTGGACACGTCTATGTCAGGGTCTCTACTTATATCATCTGTGATCAGGTTAATCCTGAAACAGGAAAAACATCACTTAACCTCAGTTTAAACAAGCTCTTATATGTATATGGTTCATCAAAACTATAATACTTTAGTTTAAATTCCGTACAGATGACAGTGTTTGTAAGAATACTTTGTCAGTTATTTTTTATGTTTGTTAAATTGTGTAAGGACAGATGCAGTATTGATCGACATTTATCAATGAGTTCTACACAGACCTGTGCTAGGGATCTTCTTGGACTTTCTATGAGGTATGAGAATATGCTCATTGTTGAAGGCCTCGTGGTGACTTCGAAATGAAGGGTTGTTCCATTGCTTTGTTTATCACGTGTAAATCAGGATTTCTTGTTATGTGTACATTTCACTCCTAATCCTTGCATTTGTTAAAGAAGACAAACCATTATGAAGTACTAAAGACGTGATAAAATAAATAAACGGGTGTTAATTATAATTTATTAATTCATAGAATAATTCAACAAAATTATAAAGTCATGTAATTGATAAAGTCATAACTGTGAATTTAGATTTTACCCATCAGAAGGTGTAACAATCAAATCTGTATCGATATCGGAGTCATCGGACATTGCATTTGCTGTTGTTTCATCTTGTTTGCTTGGCCGTGTCAACCATGAGGCAATGGCACTTTTCATTTGATTGTTTTCTTTCTCACAAATACTTTTACAGTTGCTTTTCCCGGTACAGGCATCAAAGTGTTCTGAAAATTAAATATGATAGTTTAGATATTTTCTTATGTTATATGAACACAGCTTGTATAATGATTGCTAATGTTCAGTAAAATGCTTTACGAACGGTTTTACTTTTTATACATGCTATATGCATAGCTTTAAAATGTACTCAAATTTAAATTATCTTTTAGTTTTCCTCTACCACCTTTTGAGTGAGTCGAGACATCAAAGGGGAAGCTCAAACTCAAACTTTGAACATAAACAACTCTGATCTAAAAAAATTTGATGTGCTTATATATTCCAAGTGCAATACATGTTTCAGACCTATTAAATTGAATGTTTAAGATTAGCTCATGCGTTAACTGTCCGGGTATGGCTGAATTCACAACCGATGTCACAAATTCGATGTTATATGTAATTGTTTTAAATACATACTGAAATTCTTTTTTTTTTGGTTAATTTTGTACTCATAATGATTGCAAGTCTGTCACTGACTGAATGTTAACCTTTTTAGTACTTACTTCGTCTAAAATATGAAACTTTGGACGCAATACTCCTGTCAGCCTCTACTTTGTATTTCTTTTGGCAAATCCCACATTCAACTGTTATTTCGTTTACTGCAACACTGTTTCCGCATTCTTTGATCACTAAGATAAAACAGAAAAGAAACTTCAGATTCATCAACAAATCGATGCCACATGGTGTCATAAAGTTAAGATATCCTGTGGAACATGGACGATAGTGTTGGTCAAGAATCTGACAGTTACTTTCTATGGTTTGATGTGTTTGAGCTTTTTAAATTCATTTTTTCCCCTTTGATTATCATGGAGCATTTATTAAGAATTTCCGTTATAGTCATTGTTATTTTACTTTTACCAATCTATATAGATAATAAAGGTTAATAATGTGCACCCGTTTCTGAAGGTAACAAAATATACTGCCCCGTTTTTGTAAGTCTGCCATGTTGTTTGTTGATGTGTTACATATTTGCTTTTCGTTCATTTATTTGTACATAATTAATTAGGCCATTAGTTTTCTCTTTTGAACTGTTTTTCAGTGATGGATCCCGAAATTTTCATGAGTGGGTGCCCGTTGACTGCCTAAGAAGGGGCCCACTCTGTTCATGCTTCAGTGATTTCCTATATCAGCAGACAAATTTTTCCCCAGAAAAGGGGGGAGAGCCGAGGTCCCCTGCCCCTCCTAAATCCGCCTGTTTTACATTGGTCATTTCGGGGTGTTTAATAGCTGACTATGCGGTATATGGACTTTGCTCGTTATTGAAGGCCGTACAGTGACATATAGTTCTTAATTTCTGTGTCATTTGGTCTCTTGTGAAAAGTCAATTGGAAATATAACCGTATCTTTTTTATAATCACAATACTGTACGATGTCGTTTTGCCCTCTTTCCTGAATCATTTTTAAAACAGTTGTCTGATTGTCAATTAAACCTAACTAAACCATTGTATTTTTGTCGATTTACTCACATTGTCTAAAATCTTCTAACTCTGATGTTTGTTTATCCGTCCGTTCAGTGATAGTTTCTCCCATTTTGATTTTTTTCAGCAAACTTTTGTTGTCTTGGACCTCAGTTTTTCGCTTTCGGCATCTTTGTTCAGAAGTAGTCGTTTCATCGTTATTTACAATAATTTGGATGATTGGCGTTTTCTTCTTAAATACCACAATCTGTGGCGTAACACTCACTGAAAAAACAAGAATTCACCATTTATTTAATAAAAAGGTCCATGACTATTTAAGGTAACAAACAGACACATCTGACACAACTTTTAAAGGAGGCCGTCCTGGTTAAAACTTTACAAATTAAACCCTCTGAGTAATGTTATACTTCATAAGTTGCTTTCAACTTGTGCATGTTTGCTAATATATTTTATGATATTTTATAGTTCGTACATTTTAAACACGTCAAGTTGGGGTATTTAATTTCTTCAAAATTGAAGAATGCCAGAAAGCAAAAACAGTTTTTTTTCAAACGATTTTGACTGGTTCATATGAGAGAAAAAATCTGACTTTACAAGTGCTTGTCCACATAACAACTAAAACCCTTTTAAGGGTAGAGTTAGACTATATGTAATAGTACTTAAAATTAAGGAAGATATATATATAGGGGTCCCGGAAACACATGAGTTTTCTTTTAGGTCTTACATGATTTAACTCTTATTGAAAATATCCAAATCAAGTCTAACTAAAAGGGTCGTAAAGAGGCGTTTTGTGCGCGGACAAACGCGAAATAAAATTACCATTTCACGATGAACGAAACATTAGAAACAAGAATGTGTCCTCAGTACACGAATGCCCCACTCGCACTATCATTTTCTATGTTCAGTGGACCGTGAAATTGGGGTAAAATCTCTAATTTGGCATTAAAATTAGAAAGATCATATCATAGGGAACATGTGTACCAAGTTTGAAGTCGATTGGACTTCAACTTCATCAAAAACTACCTCGACCAAAAACTTTAACCTGAAGCGGGACAGACGGACGAACGAACGAACGGACGAACGAACAAACGGACGGACGGACGGACGGACGAACGAACGGACGGACGGACGGACGAACGAACGGACGCACAGACCAGAAAACATAATGCCCCTCTACTATCGTAGGTGGGGCATAAAAAAGCTTGAACGTTGCCGTTTTTATCAATTTCACAGTGAAGCACGAACTTTTTTCACGGAAGGTTGTAAATTAAAAATGGCAACACGTTTCACGAATAAAAACCTTTACCACCATGCCAAGAAATCAAAGCCAAAAATTCCGGTAGACCCCTACCGCAGCCGCACTCATTAGTAGTTAAAGATTTCATTTTATTCAACAAAGGAGTAGGTCTGGTAAGGACCGATTTTGGCCTCTAATTTCAGTTTCATCTGACAAAAGATTATGAACACTTCTTAAACACTTAAGTGTCTTTTTCATTTGATTCAATTATATTTTGTGAAAGATTTTAACTCATTTAGTCATTAAAAACGATACGATTCAAGCTTAAAAATAAAAAATCTAACAAATATGCGAAAAAAGCCACTTTTCAGATGGTTTTTGTCAAAAAAGAAAGTGGCTGCATCCGTGTTCATCCTCAATCTTTACATATGTTATGCATTATCATCAAATACAACATCCATTTCAATATTTTGGATGAACACGAATGCGGCCACTTTCGTTTTACACGGAAACCGTCTAAAATTTTACTAAAAAGCTGGAATTGTGAAGATTTCAGTAATTTAATATGACTTAATGAGGGCCCTCATGGGGTTTTTGATTATGTGATTACTTGGCCGTTTTTTTAATGATTATTTGATTATTAAGCCAAATATAAATATTTCATGATTATTTGATTACCTAGGACTGATTACTAAAGATAAGCAAATATTTAATGATTATGTGATTATATTGGCAAAAAAATGGTGATTATGTGATTACTAGGACCCCCCCCCCCCCCATGAGGGGCCTCCTTAATGGTGCTAGTACTCAATATATGTGCATTGTGTTGTCAAAAACAGCCAATATTTATGTAGCAGATCCATTCTACTATCCAATAAATAACTAGAGTTTACATTTTAACAATTTTGTAAAACTGCTATATTTTGGGGCCAAAAAAGGTTCTTACCGGACCTACTCCTTTATTTATGACCTTTATTTACGTGTCACGGTTTTATACCAAATGGTCAATATTAATCATCAAAATAATTTACTCTATGGGATATTTGACGAATTTCAACGGAGGCAATTATCTTGGCATGGGCTAAAGTTTTATATTTACAACAAATGGAAGTTTTTAACGACCTTGACTGGCTATACAGCCCTTTAAATTCAGTTGGGAAAGTTTTTATTTTATTTCAGGTCCAGCGCGCAACTCTCGCGCCAGATTGAGAAGAAACCACGTGACGCGGGCTTACAATAGCGACAACTTCGAAAATTTCTTTCTTTTTAGGTGGGAACGTTGAAGAGGCAACACTGACGTATAACGACGGAATGCACACAATGTATTTATTTCTTTTGTCATTGTAGGAAATTGACGTTTCGATCACAGTTCACGAGCAGTGCATGCTTTTGATTTAATTGATCTGGTGTGACTTTAAAACACGTTTATCGATTATTTTCTTACAATGTATATTTTTCAGCAGCAGCTAGAGACATAGATTTGTATTTTGATTTAGGAACAGACATTTTAATGTAGGATTTTACTGAGATTTACGGACTTTGCAAGCGATTTTTAAGGCATTGAAATTTCTTTTCTCTGCCAAAATTCTTGGCAGTAAGCTGCACACCGTTGTGATAATAAGACGCAATACATGTATACCCTGGTGACTGTAAAGTTTTGGGTCGATTGGACATGTGTTTTTCAGTTGGCACTGGACACAAGAATGTTGTCAATATTTTTCGAGAAAACAACATTAAGGATAACAATAGAGTTGTCATTCTTCTACGTGGACAGGATAGCAAGCGCAAGATTCAAGAGTTGTAAGTAAAGGGTAACTTCGCGAAAAGAAGGGAGGGGGTCATTTTTTTCTCTCATGAAAATGGTACATACGAATGGCTAAAAACGCCTTTTAACAATATAAACCAATTGCTTTAAACTTTCTTTCTGTAAAGGGTCCATATTATTGTGTTACCCGGGCTAAAGTTTTATTTTTAGTTGGGAAAGTTTTTATTTTATTTCAGGTCCCGCGCGCAACTCTTGCGCCAGATTGAGAAGACACCACGTGACGCGAGTAGCGACAACTTCGAATATTTCTTTCTTTTTAGGTGGGGACGTTGAAGAGACAACACGTATAACGACGGAATACACACAATGTATTTATTTCTTTTGTCATTGTTGATCCTTGTAGGAAATTGACGTTTCGATCACAGTTCACAAACAGTGCATGCTTTTGATTTAATTGATCCGGTGTAACTTTAAAACACGTTTATCGACTATTTTTATTATTTGTATTTTGTTTAAGAACAAACATTTTATTGTAGGATTTTACTGAAATTTACGGACTTAGCAAGCGATTTTTACGGCATTGAAATTTCTTTTCTCTACCAAATTTCTTGGGAGTTAGTTGCACACCGTTGTGATAATAAGACGCAATACATGTATACCCTGGTGACTGTAAAGTTTTGGGTTGATTGGACATGTATTTTTCAGTTGGCACTGGACAATAAGCAAAAAATAATTGTTGATCATTGTTTCTTCCGTATGAAATCAGATCCTTGTCCGGAAACACATTTGAGCAATTAGTATCGGAAGTAACACTTTTTATTTCGCCTGATAAGAAACTGGATGCACACGTTTAGGAAAAAAGGGGGGTGGGTTAAGGTTTTGTATATACAACTGTATAAAAAGTCAAACGATATTTTCAAGTTGATCGCATGAATACTTATTTGTAAGAAATAGGATCAAATATGTTTGCTCTTTGTTTTATATGTACTATAACAGAAAGAGTTTTATATGTACTATAACAGAAAGAGTTTTATATGTACTATCACAGAAAGAGTTTTATATGTACTATAACAGAAAGAGTTTTATATGTACTATCACAGAAAGAGTTTTATATGTACTATAACGGAAAGAGTTTTATATGTACTATAACAGAAAAAGTTTTATATGTACTATAACAGAAAGAGTTTTATATGTACTATAACAGAAAGAGTTTTATATGTACTATAACAGAAAGAGTTTTATATGTACTATAACAGAAAGAGTTTTATATGTACTATAACAGAAAGAGTTTTATATGTACTATCACAGAAAGAGTTTTATATGTACTATAACGGAAAGAGTTTTATATGTACTATAACAGAAAAAGTTTTATATGTACTATAACAGAAAGAGTTTTATATGTACTATCACAGAAAAAGATAAGTTACTACATGATTGTACCTATCAAATTTGATCTCTCAGATTGGAGGAACGTTTTTTCGTGGTCCCATTGTTGTTGTGTATTGATGGAAAAGTTTTCCACTTTTCCTTTGTCATCCTTGTATTGCCGTCCTAACTTTGTATAAACATTTCTCCCCATCCCTTTTTCACAAGCCGATTCATTGATTCCACAAAAATTGACTACATATTTTTTAAATTTGTTTAACTCCGTGAAGTTTTCGCTGTCCAGCACAATGTTTGTTTTTTCTTTAAGAAAAGGCAAAGAATTTTCATCTTTGTGGAATAACAAAAGGGTTCTAATTGAAATAGTTATAGAATCTTCTGTCATGATGACTTTCAAAAAACCATCGTCTGCTAACGGAAGTTTATATATGTAATTAAATCAAAATCGCTTAACGGTATAATTGAGGAGCTGATCCGAGCTTAGTCAACTTACTGTTACACGATCTTACATGTACTCTGATCTGGATCTACTCTGTTTCTGGATGCGATTCTGATTGACGTATAATGAAAATGACACTTTTATCTGTCTGATGTACAGTTTTATGTCAATCCCGTTATAATTCAACATAAAAATCCCGATTTCCCGTGGCTAAAAATGTGATATTCCCGTATCCCGATGTTTTTCTATCCCGAATTCCCGATCTTTAAACAAGGCAATCCCGAATTCCCGTTGCTAAAATCGGCCGATCCCGGCGTCCCGAAAATGGTCTCGCCCCCCCTCATAGGACATACGGGAAAAATTACAGAATTCACAAAAAGAAAAGGTACAGAGAAAATTTATTTTATTTAATGACTTTAATATAAAAACATATATATTTTATAGCTTATTTAAGCTTTAAAATTACTTTACTGAGGTGATTCTCACAATTTATTACAAATTTCAAGAAGAAACAAGCTATTCAAGACGAAAATATAAATTTATACTTCAACATTAAAGTGACTGAAGTGAGTTCTAGTCGGACATAATTCCGAAAAGAGAACATTTGCGTACATATATTTATTCATATACGGGGTTAATCTCGATATATTGATTTGATATAAGGCTCGAATATTTGGTACAAGGCAGACTAACCCGTTTAAAAAGATTAGCTCATGAAGTCAAAGTAAAGAAAAAGACAACTAAAGAACAAATTAACTTAATTGTAACGTTTGAAATCCTGTCATAAAAATAGCAATAGAAGTCAAATAAATCATATATTGTATACATGTATTACATTATTTCTCGATTTGATTAACGTATTTTCCTAATCCCATGAACCACATCCTTATTTTATTAGTAGAGTTAAATGTGTCACGTACACGCTACCCAAACCCGTGACAATACTATTTGTTTTGTGAATAGGTGCAACTCAAGCTTCCTTGGTATAGTCACGGAAGTTTTAGAAGATAATGATAAATTATTAATATCTGTAAGGGGCTTTACATTAGAAAGTGTAGCGAAATGCAGTAATTTAAGTGATGGACAGCCCTTGGATAGTGTGAACTTACAAAAAAAAAACGTGAATAGCATATGGTGCAATGGCGTGAGGTGTATGGTGCTATGGTGTAAGGGGAATGTGTAATGGTGTATGAGGAATGGTGAAATTGTGTAACGTGAGATCGGGAATGATGTGATTAATTGGTGTACGACATTTCATTAGTTGACAACAAAGTTCTTTTTATTTTAATTGTTTGGATTGTAAAAATAAACAATAATAATAATCTTAATATTTGAAATTTAATTGCATTATTGGTAATTTCGGATCGTGTATATAGAATTGGTAATGGTGTATGATGTAAGTTGTAAGGTATATGATGCCAAAGTGTAACGTGTATGGTGTAATGGTGTATGGTGTATGGTGTAATGGTGTATGGTGTATGGTGTAATGGTGCAAGGTGTATGGTGTTATGGTGTATGGTGTTAGTAGGAAGTTTACACCATCCATGGACAGTACTATCTATACCATTGGCTTTTTTAAACGTTTACGTAATCATTTTCTCAGCGAAGTCTTAATCAGTAGTAGAAAAGGTTAAACTGTTCTGATCAAGATCTGGACTATTATCTGTTACATATCTCACACACCTCCACCTGATTTGTAATTAAAACATTATTTACAGAAAGGACGGTTTCTTTTTCGTGTACATTTCCTTTATTTGTAAGAAAGATTTCAACGTTTGTCAATAAATCTTTTGATTTCTGGCCACCAGCACATACACCTCTCTACAAAATATCAATATATAGGGTGATGGATGTTTTCTTCTTAGTTTTGGTAACAAAGTTGAGTTGACGACTATATGATATCCAGTTTTTATTTTCAGTGATTGTTTTATATTTAGTATAAACTTAGTAGTACATACAGATAAATTGTATGTGTAATACAATCATTAGCAAGCGTGCTGCATCATATCCTCGTGATGATACCGATATCAGCACGGTTGCAAAAGCTTTATCACACCTTTCATCTGTATGACGTCACGTCATCGATTGCAGTCCCTGTCATCTCTATGACGTCATGTCAAACCTATAATCTGTATGACGTCATTTCAAACCTCCATATCTGTATAAAGTCAAGTCACATAAAAATTATCTACTTGAGGTATACGTATTATGTATATATTAAGGTGTATATGATATGGATCTTTCAATATCACACAGCGTATCAACCCCAAACTATATAATCATTTCCCTCGAGCAGATATCTTGTGATAATACTGGTGTCTCGGGTTGTTACAGATGCGATATTGAAAATGCCATATGATATTCTCTATTTATCATGCAATATGTTTTCTTATAAATGACGCCTTTAAGCTCTGCATTCATATTCATGCATGGTACCTGACTTGGAAATATATTTCTTTCCTTTAAAAGTGCATGTGTGTCAGCAACGTACCTGCATGACACTTTTATCATCAAATTCATGTAGATCAAATGCGGCTTTTCTAACTCATTTAAAAAATTTGAAGCATCAAAACTCTTTAAGCTGTTTTGGTAAAATATTAGGTTAATCATGATTAAGCTACAAAGATATAACGTTGAGTACATCAATAATTCCATTGCCGAAATTACATATTTGTTCCAAAAAAAATCTGTCATGATTCATCTAAATTAAATATAATAGGGTTGCTGTAGCAATATTCCAATATTCGTAAAACATGAAGCTTTTTAAATGATGTTCTTTAAATCAAAAATATCACCGATTTCTCTTATCATTGCACTGTTATCATATATTTGAAAACATTTAAAGATAGATCATGTGACCTGGAGCTTTCGGTATCGAACATGATGAATACATGATACTTGTTACGTCAATTATTAATTGTCCAGTTGAAAATTTTCAATATGTCTTGGGAATTCTAGAGGGTGCTTCCCCTAATCATATTTGTCAATTTAATGCATGTCATTGTTTTAATTAGCATTATGATCCATTTTATTGATTGGCAATTAAAACAATATTTGATCTACAAATGTATCTTTAAATGTTTCATATCAGCAGTATAATCTAACATTTATATTAAACCCCAAAGTGTTTACGTTTTAACAGATCTGGACCACTAGAAAGACAGCACCAGGAAGTTTTCAATATATAAGCTTATTTGTTTAATTAATTTGCCAAGCGTTTACATATATCTGATTTCCAAATATACATATACACACCTAGTAATCATAATTGCCCGCATTTATCATTACATTATTGTGTTTAGGCATTACAAATATTAATAACGACTTGATATAAAGCATCTTATATATTTATAAACAGATACATATAGCATACATTTTAGAAACAAAAGGGGATGAACCATGTCATTAATATTTTGGTAAGTAAATTTTTCACTTGTTATTCAAATTCATTTGATGATTTTATAATATCGCAGTTATATACTTTATGACTAGTATGATTGTTTTAAGGGCATACGATACAGTTTTGATTCTGTATTTACAAGTTCGTGAAAATTTGCATATAGGCTATTTTTTACCTGATTAAATCAAATATATAATAAAAAAAATATACCTCCATGTGCTACTTTTTGAGTAAAATGAGGTCGAAATTTTGTATATTTGCTCAAAATTCAGATTTGAGGCCGTAATTTCATTTTCAAAAGAAAGACATAAATTTTTTGTTATAAAAGATAAACACAAATTGTTTTTTGTTAAATAGTCGGTAATTTCCTTATTTTATAAGTATCCTAAAACATTGTGCAATTTTTATTCAGAAATAACTCATATTTATCAAATGTTCATGAATTGAGGAAAATATGTCATTTTTTGCTGCATGTTTATCAAAATAAAAAAAAATCCTCTATTTACAGTTTTATAGAATTTGGGTCACATAAACTCCCTGCAAAATGAAACAAATTGCTGTTTTAAAAAATAGGGGTCCATGAAATCGTTTTCAAATTAAATCAGTTTGAATGATAAAAATCAGTCGAAAAATGCATCTTTTCCCGATATGTCACAGTTTGACGTCGCGAAAATAACATTTTACGTTACCAACGTCATTACCTCCCCTGTAACTGTATCGTATGCCCTTAAGATATTGCAATCGTTCAACAATTTTTAATTAATAGACCGCTTTATAGCTCGTTGCATTTCCGTCAATAACTTTGGTTGAAGTGAACATCATACATCGACAATTCTTCCTATGTTCAGCGAGCGCTTACAATAGTATTATGCTATATTGCACAAATTATTTGGCAAGTTAATTTCTTATGATTGATGATCAACACTCAGTTGTCATTCGGGAATTTTGAATAAGTAACTACGGAACAATCTTTTTTTTGTATTCACGCAGACACTTGTTGAACTTTATTTGTAGTGCAGGGATATATGAGGTAAATCCCTTCAGTTGGTAAATGACTGTCGTAGTGATGAACTTTTCCGGTAAAGGACATGATAACTCGAAAGTGATCTATTGCAATAGTCCATTTGCTAATTACCGATTTGATTCTGTTAATTCACACTTTTAAAACAAATTACTTCCCTTCTTCAATCGTAGACTGGTTCCATACCGGGTAAAATTGGCTATTGCCAATGCAAACCATCACAAATTGAAAGTGACGTTTCGGCGGTTTAACTAATTTTTCACGAAAAACAATTTCTGATGTCAAAAGTATTTATCTAAACAACAAGTTAATGTTGTTAAAAGATTTGAAAACATTATAAATTCCTCACATTAGAGGTTTCTCAAATTCTTACGAACGGTCGAAACGCTACGAACGTATCGTTATGCACGGAACAGTATTTTGTGTTATAATAAAATCCATAATAAATGTCTAATGATAAGTTGCAGTTAACGACTTAAATATCCTCTTTTGCGACCTTGAATTTTATTTTTTGTCATTTAACATCCGTGTTCCAATTTATTTTCTGTTGTCGACTGTTTCGTTTTCTTACGTTGAGTTCCGTTTGTTGACATGTCGTATATATGCGTTCGATTTATCTCCCTTATTCATTCAAAAAGATTTTTTTTATAATGTCCTTGATTAAAAAAATCAACACATGTAGTTTGCAATTGGTTGATTGATTGTTTGGTGTTTAACGTTCAGCGGCAACTATTTCATTCATTTCATTGCAAAATTAGCGTTTGGTAAAGGATTGACAAGTGATTGAGATAACACAACTTTGATATATTTCATATATCCACATGTCCCTTTTATGGGTCCAGTTCGTTTGAGTTACTATGAGTTTCGTTTTTTCGTGTCGGAGAGTATCTTGGATAGATATGTCGTAACATAGCTTTGTATTTCTAATATTTATTGTAAATCAGCTAAATTTAAAGGTGCACTCGATCTATCGTTAGAACTAGAGTTTTGTATGTTCTTGTTGAAAGTATGAGTGCTACAGCCCTAACAAAACTGGTAGTCACATAGTTATCAAAATATATTTTTTTATAAATTACACCCCTAACGAAAAAAACAAACGAGAAATATGAAAAACAGGGGGAAATATGCACAGTATGCCATATAAGTTTAACGGAAACAATAAACAAGAAAACAAAATTATGTATATACTTATAATTATACTATAATGGAAACATACACACATATAATAAGAAAGGCCATGATAACAAAAAAAAAACCACAATATATAAGTTTAATTTTTAAATTGTTATTTGGAAGGAGAGTTGTCTCATTGGCACTCACACCACATCTTCCTATATCTATTAAATATGTATTTCAATATTTTTCTTGTATTTACTTGTTAAGTCTGCCAATTTTTAACAATATATTATCAATAAGAAGAGATCATTTGGATTTTAGAGGTTGGGGCAAAGAAGTTATCCTGAAACTTATTGGGATGTTTTCTTTTTAAATTTAAATCGAAAGGCGTTCACTCCTTGATTTATTTTACCTCATGCCCATGAATGAATTTTTACCGTTAATCAACTTCTAGCTAAGATTCCCATCCTTTCCATCCATATATGTAAATTTACCTTTTTCACATATACTAAATAGTGATGTGTTCATAATGTTTATTAGAGTTTCTTGTACGATTACTGTCCTTTGATTAAATATTATATATTCTTCGCTTAAATTTAGTAGATCAATAAGACTTTCAATTGTGTTGATCGAACAGTAAATTGTATATTATATATTATATGATAGTAGATAAAAATAATATGTACTTGATTCAAAATGTTTTTAAGAAATCAAGCATGCATATTTTACATGTAAAAGACATTTCAACGGGAAGAAGAGCACAGTCGATAATCCAATATTATAAGATAAATTACTGTTCCCTCTTTTCTCGTTACGGCAAGTTAAGCCAAGTTAGGGCGATTATCGTTCGTTCGTTAGATTTTGAGAAACCTCTATTACGCGCAAGTAGATTTGTACTTTTTGCTAGCTCTCCATTGAAAAAAAATTAGTGTTCCTCATAGGGGAGACAACTTTTTTTTAGAGATCTCTAATTACAGGGTCAAATAAGGGAATTGGCTAAAGCAGAATGTTTTAATGAATTCCGGAATTTTGTCAACTAATATAGAGTTATTTTAATAAATTATTGAGTGCCATTTTTACTAATTTTTTGTTGTATTTTGCGATTTTACTTTTTTGCACGAAGTGGAACTGGTGAAAGGGGAACAATGCAAAAAGCTATCTTCTTCTGATAAAGGTCAACCGAGTCACTAGTCTGTTTAACCTTCTTTAAACGAAAACTAATGGAGGCAAATATTATTAATCTGGCATTGTTTACATTTATTATTTGTTAACTGATTAAAAGTTATTTTGAAAGATCAATTGTCTTTTTTTAAGGATCATTATTTCACAACAAGTTGTATTGACATTTTTGGAACATATGTTAATGCTATTGTTTTATTTTTATTTTTAATTTCATTGTAATATATGTCTGTATAATTAAACTGGAACGTTAGATTCTTCGAACACAATTTTTTTGAATGATTGCAATAACAGAGAGAAAGTTGACAAAAAGTCTATGTATGTGCATTTTGAATTGAACTCATTGTTGCACTGTTATAAAAACTACCTTGATATATTAAAAGTTGTGTCTTCTTGTTCATATCTAATATCATATTTATACGATTCTTTTTAGATTAGATGCGACTGAAACCCGGATGAAAAATGAAAGACATAGCAGCTTTAAAACTGTTAAGTCAAAATATAGACGCATTAAAACAAGTGCCAACCCCTAAAGATCGGGACAAAAAGTGTCTTTTAAAATACGGGAATGTTGTACGCAATACCAAAGAAAACATGCAAAATATTTCACAATACATTCAACATATTCAAGAGGAGTTGAAAGAAGTTAAAGGAGTACTCCAAGCTTCGGCTGTTACAATTGGAAAATATGTACAAGAATTGATGGCTTCCATTATCAAATGTAAGTTTTAGGTTTAGTGCTTACATGTATATATTTCTTCAAATTATGAGGCATGTTTTTACTTCAATAGCAACATCTTGGTCGAAGTCTACCATGCTTCCTTTGGTTTGTACATTTATTTTAGTTATCTTGATATAAAAGTGGGACGAATGTTACCAGAGGAACAGTCAAACTCAAAGTTAAATATTGAAAGACGAACAGAAAAATAAACGTAAAAACATAGAAAACTAAAGGCTAAGCAACACGAACTTCACCAAAAGAACTGGGGGTAATCTCGAGTTCTCCGGAACGATAAGAAAATCCTGCTCCACATGTGACAACCGCCGTGTTGCCTATATTATTACAAATCTGGTTAATAGTTTAATTCGGTAGCTCACATTCGTGCTTTATATCTATAAAGTGTTACCAGTATCTTACATCAGCACAGTGAGAATGCATTTTAAAATAATTTGTTCTGGAAGAGAGATGACAAATAAGATATGTTCAACTTTGAGTTGGTCAAAAATGATATAGACATAAGTGTTTTTCAATTCATCATGATTATATCTTTCAAATGAGATTCAATTAGGCATAAACTTGGGAGAGAAAGGTACTGATGTTTATTTTAAGGTTTCCAGTATTTATCTGTTAATATGAATCAGCCCTTTATTGATGTGTTTGTGTCTAAATACATGTATTTCTCAAATAAGAAATTTCATATCTGAATTGAATTCCCTGATGGGCGTTGATTGCTGGTTTTATAAATTCATTCAGTTACCACAACTGCCACCCTAACCTCCTTGTTATTCATCATTTGTGGACTATCAGTCCCCGCGGGTATAAGCTTAGTAGTCAATGTTTCGGTACTTATATGATTCAACAAACTTTACTAAAATTGTCCGTTTCTAAATTTTAAAATTATTAAGAAACTAAGGTTTAAACTCCCTCAAGCAAAGTTGTCTTTAGATGAATTTGCTTATTAATTCAAGGTATTTTTTACAAATAGCTCTTCAACAGTTTCGTTACTTAAACACATTCGGATTTAAAATGTTTGGCTTTGAGTGTTTCTGATGAAGGTAAATCCAGAAAAGCGCATCGGACGCAAGAATTTATTAATTGCGTTGATTTCATTCTTTTTTATCATCTGACACGCCAGAGCTTATCTTAAAAAATACCAACACAACCGTATTTGACACATTTTTTTGAAATTTTGGGTCCTCAATGCTCTTCAACATTGTACTTGTTTGGCTTTATAACTATTTTGAAGTGAGCGTCACTGATGAGTCTTATGTAGACAAAACGCGCGTCTGGCGTATTCAATCATTATCCTGATAACTATCATAGACCGCAACGAGTGTTGTCAAGGGGCGAAAGATTTGCTCAAGAATGTTGTGTGTTGGATTAGGAAGTTGAGAACAGTATCCCCAGAAAGCAATACTAAATTAAACATAGAATGAGTTCCTAACATCACTAGTTTGAGTAAATTAGGCTTTGTTTTTCTTGTATTACTTTTATTTTAGTTTCTGGTATAAAATTCAGAGTAAGGTATAACGTCCATTATCACTGAACTAATATACATTTAAGGGGTCAGCTGAAGGACACACATGGTGCGGTTGTTTCTTGTTACATTTAAGACCCTATGGTGACCCTCGGTTGTTGTCTGCTCAATGAACGGGTAGTGTTTTTGACACATTTCCAATTCCCACTCCATTAATAGTACAGTAAAGACAGTAGAGGGTCTTAATATTGCCGCCTTTTGAATCCGGATTATATAATTTTAACATCGAAGCATACATGTAAAAGGATTTTTTAATGTCGTATAAATAATACTGATTTCAAACGCTATAGAAATAATTACATTATAACTTATTGTGATTAAAATATTTTTTTCAGGTTCAAATGGTCAACAATCTTCAAATGGTAAATATGTTTTATTTTTAAAATAGGTGTAAATACACGTACCATCAAGGATTGAATCTTATTTTCAAAACATGGAATTGTTATTTCTAACATCATTTTAAAAAAAAACCGGAACGTGATACAGATTACACTATCATGTTGTAAACGCCAAGGTATACAAGTTGTCAATTTGGTTAAGTTCAGGAAGATCTTCTTCGGTTAAATGGTATAGAGTGCTGCCTTTTAATCACGAAATTAGTGGTTCAAATATCGCTGACACAATCCATGGAATATCAAAATTAACATATATAATACAAAAAGTAATTAAATGAAATTTGTTAGCTGGCATAGGTTAAACGATGGATGACAAAATCCCAGTGAGTACACATGTTTTTGTATGATACAGAAAAAGGGAAATAACTCAATTTGCAATAAAAGCATCTACGTTTTACGAAGGCCAATCTAAAAGTTATACAATCATTATTAAAAAGAAAAAAAGTTCGTAGTGTTAAATGAACTAATTGTTATCCCTCTGCTTTTGCTCTTCCATTTCAATTGTGGATGGGTAAATGCTGCCTAGACATACAATATCATGTTTTAATGTAGTTAAAGATGTATTAAGGTGATGTTAGGTAAAAATTAAGAAACTGAGAAATTAAAATTGATACTATAAGCTGGTAGAGCATCAATTAAGGATAAAGATAAGCTAAAAATATTGGTAGGTCATGGACTTCCTTTTCGAGATATTTGAGATTTAAAATATGGCTGGGAAAGGCTGACTCGGACTTTTACCTTATGTTTGCATTGGTATCATTTGGGTCTCAAAACAAAAGAAAGAAAATCAAGAATCTTCTTAAACTTTGGTAAATGATCTTTCATAAGCTATTAAGTCTTACATGAAAAAATAAATGGTTGTTATGAGGCAAAATATTTTACATTGTATTCTATGGAAAAACACCAAGGAATCCGAACATTTGACACAAATTCCATAACCTCACCTAATTACATCCTTAAGTGCAGTAGAAATAATCTACTACGAAGTCCAAGACTTATCTACAGCAGATCGTCAAGTTTCGCGGGCTTTTGACCTCATCACCCTGTCATGGAAAGCAGCCATTGTGGAGTACCTACTAAAAAGAAACATCAAATCGTCAACAACTCACGTTAAACATACTAGCCGGCAATGAAAATTGTTTTTTCTACCTGTTTCTGATCAGGCAATTCAAAAGGATCTGAATAAGTTAAAAGTATAATATAAAAAATACTGAACTCCGAGGATTATTCAAAACGGAAAGTCCCTATTCAAAAGGCAAAATCAAAGGATAAATCACGTCAAACGAATGGACAGCAATTATTATATTCCTGATTTGGTTCAGGAATTTGTATAATGCTCATTCGGGTTCATAGCCGACCGTGTGAGTACCGTTCAGTCAGACAGCCAAGTTCGTTAAAAATCCCATCATCATCATGGTTACCACTACAATTATGAGTATTTTAATTGTATATTAATAACGTCAGAGATTATTTCATTAACAATTTTGAAAAGTTTAATTGTGAACAATAAAGTTGATTAACTTAAATTGTTTCCATTATTTCTACATATTGTATTTTTTATCTGACAAATAATTGTAATCATTTCCCATCAAATATGTAACTTATTTTAATTTGAATCTTTGTTTTCAGGTTCAAATGGTCAACAACCTGCACATGGTAAAATGGTTTATTTTAAAGATTGTTGTAAATGCATGTAGCATCAAGGATTGATTCTTATTTTCCAAACATTGAATTGATTTATATTTATTACATCATTTTTAAATAAATCAAACGGAACGTGATACCGATTACATTATCATGGTGTAAACGTCGAGATATAAAAGTTGTCTATTTGGTTAAGTTCGGGAAGAACTTCTAGAGCTAAATTGTTAAGAGTGCTGCCTTTTAATCATGGAATATTAGTGGTTCGAATACCGCTGACAAAATCCATGGATCATCACAATAAACATATATAATACAAAAATGATGATGTTTTATGTGTTAGCTGACACAGGTTAAAAAGACGAATGAAAGAATCCCAGTACACATGTTTTTGTATAATTCAGAAAAAGGGAGATAGCTCAATTTGAGACAATAACATCTACGTTTTACGAAATCCAAGCTTTAAATTTATACCATAAAGTTATTTTTTAAGTTAGAGGGGAGGTTATAACACAGCTGACGTTAAACTTTGACATTTCGGGGAGAGATGCATTTTTCGACTGTTTTTTTTTATTATTCAAACTGATTTAATTTTAATACGAATACAAGGCAAGTCAGTCGGTGTAATGCTAACAAGACTCTATTAAATATAATGTGGAAAACAAGAAAAAAGTTAGAAGCGTTAAATAAACTTATTATTAATAAGGAAATTAATTTGATTTATATAATGTTTTGAAAGGTATGTCAAAGTCACACGGAAAAGCCTCAAAGTATGTACACGGTAAGTCTTAGATCAATATATAAAGTAATATATTTTTTTTAATTAAGATTTAAATTAGTAAATAACTTCAATTTTGTATTAATTTTACTTTTTACGCTGTCATGTCATTGTATTTTATAGAATCAGGTTTGATATTGAAAAAAAGTTCTTAAAATAAAGTTAATGGTTAACTGTCTTTAGTTTGTTTGGAGGACAACACGAAAAAGTGTCATAATTGGTCCTTTTAATTCTTTTGTATATAAACGCATTTCACTAGTAAGACGTTTTAGTTTTATACGACTCATTTTTATTAATTCAATACATAGAAACACAATGTGTCATTTCGTCATTTATCATAGAATGATGGATTTCTAGTTAACTGTGAGAACGAATTGAATAATTGATAAATTTACTTAAGCTAATACATGTGCGAATAACACAAACAGACAGACAGACATACAGACAGACAGACAGACAGACGGACAGAGTATCAGCTTGTTTCGCCATGATGAGTCATAAAAACTAAATCGATGAAAAAAGGTCATTTATTCAAAATCAATTACAAAAACATACCGTTGGATGAAATATGTTAATTCTGGCATATTGAACAGCACAAAAACATCATAAATTTACATTATAAAAGCTCCCTCTATATTAAAGTCTGAGCTACAAAAAATACAAAATTAATCTTCCAAGTTGCCTAAATAATTTCATCAAGCATTTCTAAAAGCAAATATAATTGATTTAATTTTGATTATACGTTTCTACATAATAGATATACCAGTTGCAGTTGATGACAAGGAACTAAGTCCGACAGGTAAGATGATGTTTTCTTATTATCAGCCTTTACACTACACTCATTACGTCTAATTTCTAACATCTGACAAGACGTGCTGGATAGTCTCTTGATTATACGTAAATAACAATATGTACTACCGCAGTCCCACTAGGCCACGATTGCACTACAATCTGTGAAAACAAATGCAAATTTTAATGATCGTAGTACGATCTTGTAGATCGCAGTATGGTCGTATCACGGTCGTGGTAAGGTCTTCAAGATCGTGATGAGCGTGGCCAACTTTGAGCATGTTCAAAACAGTCGTGGTGCGGTCTTGGTGAATTCAGGTCGTAGTAGAAGCGTAGCGAGAGCGCTGCAAGGTCGTAGTAAGATCGCAAAGGTCGCTGTACCATCGCAATGCGAGCGTAGCGAAAGCGTGATACTATTCAAGAAGACTGCACTACGATCTCACAGCGACGTTATAACAACCTCGCTACGACCATTTCGTTCTCACCGCGACCCAACTACGCTTCCACTACGACTATACCACGTTTTCATCACGCTGTTTAAGACCATAGTACGATTATAGCACGCCCTTGTCGTCCTCATCACGCTCTTCTTACGTTCATACTACGACCATACTCAATTTCGCAATATTTCGCAGAATCTGATAAACGGCGTTTACCTAAAACATTTATTTGATAGATGCTTATGTTTTTTTTATAAATGATTTTTTGGGGGGAGATAGTAACACAGTGATGACTGCTGTACCCATATTTTGACTATTTTACTTATTATGTCTGTTTTGTACACGCATTGTTGTAAATATAACGGAATTTGAAGCGACTGTCATACAAGTGAGAGATTAAGGTTCAGGTTTAATCCACTACTTGTTACATTTGAAAATGCTTGTACCAAGTCAGAAATATTGACAGTTGTTGTTCATTCGTTTATGTGCACTTCAACTTTGTACTTGTTTGGCTTTATACATATTGTGATATGAGCGTCACTAATGAGTCTTATGTAGACGACAAGCGCGTCTGGCGAACTAAATTATAATCCTGGTAACTTTGATAACTATTAACACCACTGGGTCGATGCCACTGCTGGTGGACGTTTCGTGTCCAAGGGTATCACCAGCCCAGTAGTCAACACTTCGGTGTTGACATGAATACCATTAATGTGGTCATTTTTTTTTTAAATTTCCTGTTTACAAAAAATTCTCATTGTCATTTTCACATAAAATATATTATACATCTCCAGGCTTTGTTTGTCTGTATGTTGTTCTTGTCAATTTTCTCTAACGGCTCAACCATGCTTCGCGTCTTTAATTTGTTTATCAGTATTTTTTGTGTCCTTTTATACCTTGCTGTTCGGTGTGAGCCAATGCTACGTGTTGAAGGCATTGGCCTATAATGATTTACTTTTATAAATTGTTACTTGGATGGAAAGTTGTATCATTGGCACTAATACCACATCTTCCTATATCTATTGACACATCTGTGTAATATCTGAAATCGTTCACAAGCATATCGTCATTTTGAGCTTTATGGACCAGCAGAAGGTTGTAATTTAGGTTTGATTGGTCGGTCCAAAATCTCGCTTGATCAGGATTCGTTACTATCAGAGCTCCGTCTGCCTCTACATCAACCCATACAACCACGCCCACGTGTTCTAGAAGATTTTGTTGCCATGACCGATAAATCTATATGTTTATCAGAATTAGAAGGAATGGAATTGTATTGATATGGAACACGATATTGACGGTATTACTGATAAAGTAGTAAGATCGCGGTATGCATGTTTCATAATCGTGGTAAGAACTTACAATTATAACAGTAAAAGCGTGGTAAGATCGTGTTTCAATCGGATAACTCGTGGTATGGTGGTAGTAAGAACGTGATGATCGTAGAAAAATCTTGAAAAAGCGGGTTGGGAACGTGGTATAATCGTAGCGGGATCGCTGTTGAAGCGTAATCAGGACGTAGAAGCATCGTGAAAGCAACAAAAAATTACATTATCGTGCTGTTCATACTGCGATTTCACCACGATCTGAATTTATTTTAGATCGCGTTGAGCGTAGTGCGATCGTGGTCAAGTGGTACTGGGGCTTTACTTACTTCAGTTGGTTCAACGACAAATAGCTATAGAGAGACACTTCACCGTAAGCCAGCGTTAGCGACGCGCTGAAACCCAGCCATTTTCTAGAGTGGGTCCCAAACGAGAAAAAAGGGACTTCCAATCATATATGACAAATTTTGAATGCATTTAACGAAAAACAAAGGACGGTTTCAAAACCTCTCCCTACATCCACCCCTGAATTTATTTATTATGAATTGGTCAGTCATGCTGGATATCCGAGGTCATGTTATAACGAAGTCTAAGCCTCATCTGCAAACAGCAGATTCTCAGGTTTTCGACCTCATCACCGTGTCATTGAAAGCAGCCATTATGAAGTACAGACTAAAAAAACTTGAAAGATATAACAACTCTCATTTTACAAACTGACCGTCTACCAAAATGGCGCTTTCAACCTCTTCGCAACCAGCATTGCAAAAGGAACTATATATGTAAAAAGTAAAATCTCAAAAATACTGAACTTCGAGGAACATTCATAACGGAGAGTCTCTAATTATAATCGGAAGGCAAAATCAAAGGATAAAACACATCAAACGAATGTACAACTATTGCCATATTTCTGACTTGGTACGGGCCTTTTTATAATGCCCATTTAGGTTCTAAGCCGACCGTGTGAGTACTGTATAGACAGCCAAGCTCGTTCTTAATCCTAACATAATCCTCACCACTACAATTATAAGTATTTAATTGTATATTCATAATGTCAGAGGTTGTTTAAATATCATTTGAAAAGTTTGATTGTAAATAATAGAGTTGATTTACTTAAATTGTTTCAATTATTTCTAAATATTGTAATTTTTTTCTTCAAAATAGTCTATTCATCAAAGTTATTTTTAAGCGAACGATATCAACTGTATATATTTTACATATATATATCAATAAACAAAGTTGACCAAACTCTTTTTAACACATGTTACACATTTAAAAACTGAAATTGTTGTCGGTTATGTTATCCAAAGATAATAAATATGACTTGATGTTTTAGAGCACAGGAATACAGGATCAGATAAAAGGTAAATATTTTGGAAACAAGTAATATTTATAACATGTTCAGTGTCCGCTTTTAATGGCATATCCGTTCACGTCAAATTGTATTTTTATCCATCTGATGAGTTAAGCCCTTTTTGACGGATTATCATATGTTCACATGATGTACTGTTATACCGCTGTCCAAGGTATGGGAAGGGTTGGATCCCGTAAACATGTTTAACCCCGCAACATTCTGTATGTATGTGCCTGTCTCAATTCAAGAGTATGTAATGCAGTGGTTGTCGTTCTTTATATGTTACATATTTGTTTTTGTTCATAGTTTAAACATAAAATAGGTCGTTATTTTTTCTCGTTTGGATTATTTTATATTGTCATTTCGGAGCCTTTTATAGCTGACTATGCGGTATCGGCTTGGTTCATTGTTGAAGGCCGTACGGTGACCTATATTTGTTTATTTCTTTGTACTATTGGTCTCTTGTGGAAAGTTTTCTAATTGGCAATCATACCACAAATTCTTTTTTATATATACTGACTGTGAGAATTGTTTTCCGTTCAGATATATATGCTATTTTGTACCTCCTCAAATCAAATACATAATAAAAA
The DNA here is from genome assembly GCF_965363235.1 of Mytilus galloprovincialis. Classification (NCBI taxonomy): domain Eukaryota; kingdom Metazoa; phylum Mollusca; class Bivalvia; order Mytilida; family Mytilidae; genus Mytilus; species Mytilus galloprovincialis. Next base: position 72,607,070 of record NC_134843.1, read on the forward strand.
TATACATGTACTTCATCTGTCACATGTTGAGTAAAATTAGGACATCATTTCTGATATTTCCCCAAAAAGCGTGCACCTTCCGACAGAAACGATTAACTTCTTTGTTTTAAAATATTAATACAATCCAGTTTTTTAACATTATCTTTAAGTTCTGTTATATATAAGTATTCTATAGATTTATGAAATATTTTGTTTAGAAATGACTAAAATTTATAAAATGTTCACGAGTGTAAAAAGATACGTCATTGTTTGCTGTCTTTCAAATTTAAAATCAAATGCCTCATTGACTTTTTCTTGAAATTTGGTACAAATCATCGTCATGTGCAATGAAACAGAATGTCATTTCAAAACATGACGAGTTCATGAACTCGTTTAAAAGTTAAACCAGTTTGAATGATAAACATTAGTCGACAAATGCATCTTTTCCCGATTTGTAACAATTTGACGTCGTAAAAATAATGTTTTACCTTAGAAACGTATTTTTTCTACCCTGTAACTGTAACGCATGACTCTTATGCGATATTATTTGTAGCTTTATTTTGCCATTTGATATCGAAAAGGTAAAATCACAAAAATACTGGAGTTGATTTCACAAATAAAACCTACGACTGAGATTGGTCGTAAGTACATGTATACTGAATTTGTGACTTAAGATCAATCTTAGTTTTATTATTTTTTGTAAAATCGACTCATGAAGTCCGAGAAAAATAAATTCGGAAAGTCCATAATCACTTGGAAAAATCAAATGACAAAACACATCAAAAACGAATGGACAACATTTGTTTAATGTAGAAAATGAACCTAGTTTTATAGCGGTAATCCTCTTACTTTGTACGGTCTTCTCTTGAACTGAATTTTAATGTGCGTATTGTTATGCGTTTACTTTTCTACATTGGTTAGAGTCATAGGGGGAGGGTTGAGATCTCACAAACATGTTTAACCCCGCCGCATTTTTGCGCCTGTCCCAAGTCAGGAGCCTCTGGCCTTTGTTAGTCTTGTATTATTTTAATTTTAGTTTCTTGTGTAAAATTTGGAAATTAGTATGGCGTTAATTATCACTGACCTGTTGGTGACCTTCTGCTGTTGTTTTTTTATTTGGTCGGGTTGTTGTCTCTTTGACACATTCCCCATTTCCATTCTCAATTTTATCATAAAATTCCGTAATATTAAGAACGATGCGTGAACTAAACAGACTTAACAAGTGAAATTGTCAAAATAGGTACATCAGTCATCACCATGTTACTAATTTAAAAAAAACATCTAAGAAATAAAAACACATTCAGTGCTTCACGTGTCTTGACGTCCGAAAATTTATTCGTCACATAGGAAGACAACAAGACAACTTTATAATTTCACATTGGGTAATGCTGGCATACAGGTAACAGGGTTTCAAAATCAAATGTATGTTAGAATTAATTTCAGAAATAGAATTAGAAAATTGTTAATATCACCACTCGATTAAATAATGTTTACGCGTTTGTGGTTTGGTCTTTCAGTTTTCTAGTTTCCTTGAAGATATTTCACTTTTTTACTTGGTTGCATGTTATTGTGGTTTTTGTGTGTGTATTGTTTGTTTTCACGTTTGGAAGTGTTCATTTGGCGTCGCACGTTTCTTGTGAATCAAGTCGTTGAGTTTTTGTGCTGTGGTATTTTGTTTTTGTTTTATTTCTTGTCCAATGTTTTTGCTTGTTTGCTCTGATTATATAAATTCTGTGTGCCTTTGTTTGGATGATTATTTACTTTTTACTCCCAATGCATTTATGTTTGTGGGTATCACATTTCGCAAATTAAGATTTTATGGACGCCATCACGAGTTGGTTGGCCATTATGGAATAACCGTTTTACAAATGATATCGGATTTGTTCCTTACGTCGTAACTACATTTTGTACAATCCTCTTTTCTTTTATGAATGTGACCTACTGAATTAGACTATTTGCCGAATTTGTTATCACATAAGCAACACAACGGGTGCCACATGTGGAGCCTGATCTGCTAACCCTTCCGGAGCACCTGAGATCACCCCCAGTTTGTGGTGGGGTTTGTGTTGGTATTCTTTAGTTCTATATGTTGTGTCGTGTGTACTATAATTTAATTGATTGTCTGTTTGTCTTTTTCATTTTTAGCCGTTGCGTTGTCAGTTTATTTTAGATTTAATCCTTATTTTTATGACTGTCCTTTTGGTATCTTTCGTCCCTCTTTTATAAATAATTTTTCACTTTTTTATAAATTTTTTACATTTTGTAAATTTTAACAAAATATTTTAAAGGGAAAATTTGCGTTTTTTTCTTATGGTTTAAATATGTTCATTGTGTCGTTAAATATATATTCACACAGTTGTATCATTATATGTGCAGTAATAAAGGAGAAATTCAATAATTAAAGAAAATATATTACTTACTGCCTATTATAGGTACTGATGTTTTCTCTTTGTTTTGCATGCCGGGATTTAAATTACAATCCTTAAAATTCTTAGTCTCTAATCATAGTTTAACGTTATCGTAAGCGCGCCGATGTCTAATGCTATATCTGATAACACTCCGATAATAAGAAAATAAATCGCACAGACGTGCAGTTGTACAAATTCATGAGATAAATTTTCTATATTGGCCGTATATATTTCGATTTATTTTTGTAGCACAAGAAATTAATATTATTGTTTTTGGCTTAAATATATGCTTTTTAAAACTGATAGAATGAATAAATGAAAGTATATAACTTAAACTTTAAATGGGGCACTAGCTAAGAGATATATGAAAAACCTAAGATACTGTTTTTGGCTCAATCAGTAATGGAATAGAAATAATTAAAAACAATTCCTTTTTAGTAGCCAATAAAGTTCAATTATGTCAAAATACTAGTAAGCAAAAAAAATTTCGATTAGGAATTATTCACTTGCAAGGAAATAATTTCACCTCATTGAATCCGCATTCATGTGAACTTTAATTTAACCCCTTAGCTTAAGATGGATAATACGTGAGTTTTATGTGTAAAGTTATTAAGGAAGAGAGTGTCAACATTTAAATTTAAACAAAGGTAAACCATTGTATTGAGTGATTCGATTCACAAATAAACATTATAATACAGGTTAAAAAGACGATAAACATTCATTTTTTATTTGTAATATGAAATTGAAAGACCTTAATTAATTCATCAGCACATGTTTGCTTAATCTATTTATATCTATATTTATATTTATATATGGTCATCAGATGACTATAGAGGTCAACTCAATAAATAATCATATGGCGTCTAGACTCACGTAAACACGAAATGAAACTATGTATTTTATTTCCTGTGCCTTGTTTGTTGTTTTATTTAGACTTTTTATAGTTTGGATGATTGTTTTACATGTTATAAATCAAATAATTTGATAGGAAACAGTGAACATGAATTTGACAGCCAGTGCCCCTTTAAGACAATTTACAGGTTTTCGCTTATACACCTATTACTATCCACGCTATTACTACGTGTATACAATGTGTGTATTATTCTCTTCCAATATTCGTGGAAGGTTTGTAAAAAGGTCAAATGTTATTTGCAGATCGGTAATTAGCATTGCCTCTGTCAACGTATATTTGTTCCCCCTAACTGAAGATCTAATGGATACTTTGTTATGAATATGGTCATTATATCTATTCCTGTTGGAACAAATATTCTACATAGTCTATACTATGTATTCCGTTAGGAACATATACTGTAATATTCATTCTGTGGAAATAATATTCCAGAATATTTGTTCCTTTTGGAACTTACATTATAAAGGAACTTCTATTCGGTGACACCTCTAACTATTCGGATCAGTGGATTATAAGACAGGAGGTCGCGTTTATTTAATACACAAATTTAAAATAGATGTTCAATGTGTTGACAAATTTAGGAGAATAGCAGTGGAATTATTTAATTATCATTTTATTTAAATTCAAAACTTACTAAACTTTGAAATGAACAGGTTATAGTCTGGAAAATAAATTCCGTTGTCAGAATGAAATGATATACACTCTTATCATATATTTGTGGTTTTTACAAACAGACAGAAACAGTACAGGAACACTTAAAATCTTGGCATTTGAAAGCCATTACCAAATGCAAGGTGTACCTGTATTACATTTTATTTCTAGCGTTTTGTATAAGATTTTAGATGAGACTACTATAACACATAGTCTCAAATTTTAGTGAGGTCAAAAGGGTTACTCTTATAAAATAATGTAGATTATCTGATATCATTTGGATAATGGAAAGAGCTATACTGTAAAACACATACATTTATTTCCAATACACTGGAGATTAATTTTAACTCACATATTTTTTTCTACCTTTGATTTGAGCTTCGTTCTTGTTTTTTATATGACTTTTTGTTTTCTAGTTCTCTTATCTCATGTGTCTCGATAGACGAAAACAAATCTGGCTACACAATGTATTCTGCATTTGTATAGTCTGCGATTACAAATTGATATTTTTATTTCACATGTTAAATGAATGAACAATCATAAAAAGGCATTCATTGCGAAACTGTACTGATTATATTTGACTGGACCAAAAAATATAGAAAAAAAACAAAAGAATAGCTGATGAAACATACATAAAAGAACAATTGAAAATAGATAACATGTGGATAAGGGCTAGAACTATACCAGTTCTTGTAATCGTTCTTAAATTGTGTTACCACAAGTGTTACAAGTCTTGGATATTTCCTGTCCTACCCTAAATTCATAATACATTTCTTTTCCGAATTGTCCCAGCTTCATTTTTGTACATTCTGAACAATAATCTGCAAGTAGTTCTGTAATTAGACTGGTGGATATTTGTTTAACATTTCGAAAAAAAGAAACTGAAAGATAAGTCCGCAACTGCTGGCAACAATTTGAACACAGTTGGAATTTTTGATTCTCAATGCTTTTCAATTTCGTACTTGTTTTGGCTTGATAAATATGTTGATTTAAGCGTCACTGATGAGTCTTATGTAGACAAAACGCGCTAAATTATAATCCTGGTACCTTTGATAACTAATTACACCACTGGGTCGATGCCACTGCTAGGTGACGTTTCGTCCCCCACGGTATCATTAGCCCAGTAGTCAGCACTTCGGTGTTACATGAATATCAATTATGTGGTCATTTTTATGAATTTACTGTTTACAAAACATTAAATTTATCTAAAAAATTAAAGATTGTTTTATCCCAGGAAAAGATAACATAAGCCGTATTTGGCACATCATTTCGGAATTTTTTATCATCAATGCTCTTCCACTTCGTACTTGCTCGGCTTGATAAATATTTTGAGCGTCACTGGTGAGTCTAATGTAGACTAAACGCGCGTCTGGCGTACACAATTATATTACTGATACCTCTGAGAACTATTATACACAGGCTGTATATCCCGGACAGTTTATCTGTTATAGATAATGCATCTTTTAAGGTTTTTCTTGTCGTAGAACACACCGAGGGGTGTCAGGATTGATCAAATGAAAGACCGACCGGAGGGAGGTCTTTCTTTGAACAATCATGATACCCTGCGGTGTGTTCTACGTCAAGAAAAACCTTAAAATATGCATTATCTGACTTATATACCGTCAAAAAAATATGAATTTTATAAAGATTTGTAAAACTTAGTATCCTACATGTCCTATTTTACCGACAACTCTAAAGTGGGATATTCCTTTCTAATGCGTTCAGGTTTTAATACGCCCCGCGGCTCATTTACAAAGTGAAATAAAACTCACTAAATAATTTAGATATAAACCTTTTAAAAATTATTCTCCATACACAATAAAAATATCACTTTAACAGCATGAAGTAAGACACAATGTTACAATCCGATAACGGTGTATGACAAATACAAGACACATTGTAAGTACTTAGCTTATGGAAAAGGGGAAAGGGTTATGGTTTTTTTCTATTTTCTATCGCGGAAAAGTGGTTATTTTTTTTAACAATTTTACTTGAATCGAATGAAAAATTCAGAAAGTTTGTCTTTTGAATAGCAATACATTTTATTAAAAGATAATCAGGATATAATTATATACCCTCCGAACCCGACCCTTTCGTGAGTCACGTTAATGTTATTCAATAGAATATAAGATTATCTTATTAGTTGATCATTTGATAGAGTTAAAGGTATACATACATTTTAAAAAGTTAAGAACTGACACGAAGACGAATATAAATACATGTAGGTCACAGTTTGATTTCCTATTTAGTGTGTATCGTTCTGAACATATTTGCCACTGGACGTTAAGCAAGCAACTAAAAATCAAACAACCTATTCAGTTTGACTCAATAAGATTTTCAAAATCTTACACACGAATATGTTAAATCTGGATTTATTTTATGAAAGTATACATTAAAATTCATCGTACATGCCATGGAGCGTATATCATTGAAACATGGTATCGTCCGGGTTGATTCTGAAAAAGAATGACCTGTCGTTCTGAAAGAAAATAACTCCATATAGGTATATAAGTATTGTATATTTATAGATTTTACCTGTGCCTACCTGGTTCACTCGCGATCACTCACGTGATTCATGTACCTCGTATATTGTGTATTAAACAATTAAGCCTGTCAAGAAGACGACCGTTAGAATACCCTAATGTGTCAATTTGACACTACCCTGGTAGTTATGAAGCCTTCGGAATACATCTTTGAACGTGTGTCCAGTTTGGTTACAACTCAAAAATAAACAAAATAAAAGAGTATCTCCGGACCTTTTTCCACTTATTGAGACTACTATAACATTATTAAAACAGACATGCTTCAAATACTTGATACTTATATCTCAGAGAAAAAATGTAAATTTAACGACGAGCTAATACCGATGTACAATCTTCTGTTCTTTACAGCTCTAAATCCTGACTAATGCCTTGAAGGGTAAATATTTAACCCACTACAAAATTATGATATCTTGTAAATAACTTTTTAAAATAATATCAACCAAGCTATTTTGACATTGATTAACTTGAACGAACATGGTATTCTGGGTACAAGGACTTTCCAGTAATTAGATATTGGTGGTCATTAGTTTTCAAGATGGCGACTTGCCGATAATTCATAAACTGGTTTTAAAAATCGATTAGCTCACTTGTCTAAACGAATACACCTTAAATGTTTTTTTGGAATATACTTATTCCATTTGGACATAATATTATTTTGTTTGTTTTTTGGAGAATTTTTCCATTATTGTCATGAGTCAATCTTTGTCCTTCGTATAAGATATGAAAATAGACCAAGGTGAGCGACACAGGCTCTTTATAGCCTCTAGTTACTTTTTATTACTATTTATTTTGCCCACATATTGTTGTCATAGTGATTGAATTTAATGTTGATTTCATACTGATGAGAACTTAAGCTAGCTATAGAACAATATAAACCACAATGTCCTGTTTGAGCACTAGTGTATTACAAGTCAGGAATATGATAGTTATTACAGGTGTTTACACTTGCATTTTTTTAAGCCTAAGATTTTGCCATTTAATAAATGACTTTGAAATGAATTTCCCTTTGAACTTGGTATATTTTTTATTTAATTTTTGATCACTTATTTAAATATTAATCCAAGTAGGAAAACAAGACACATCTTCATATAACATACTCATTCTTTTTGGAAAGTATCTAAATTGACACAATGGACATGTACATAAATAGATGATTAATTAATAACATATCGCATAAGTCTATACGAAACTCAAACATTCAATTAGAAAATTGGATGTTGAACGATTTAGGACACATCATATAAACATACAAAAGAAATTTTGAAAATACTTATAATCTAAGTAGTAATAACAAACTGATATTTTCAAAGGGGGTATTCTAATAAGGATGACGTTGCTACACTTAAGATGCAAAATGATCTTGAAAAACAGCTAATGGACTTACTTGACTGTGTAAAAAAATTAGAAGAGATTATACCAGCAATAATGAGTGAAGCAAATCCAGATACCGCAAAAGAAATTAAAGATATCAGTCAACTTTTAAATGATTGGCATAATGCAGTGAAAAGGCTTGAAGAAGAAGAAGCTGAACGAAAGCGACGCGAGGAACAGAAAATAATTGATGAAAAACAACGTGAAGAGGAGGAGAAAAGACATCAAGAACGCAAAGAACAAGAGGAAATTGAAAAGAAGAAAAAAGAAGAAGAAGAGAAAAGACGAAAAGAGCAAGAAGAAACTGAAAGGAGAAGAAAAGAAGAAGATGAAAAACGAAGAAAAGACGAAATAGAGATTGCAAATAGAAAAAGGGAAGAATTAGAAAAAAGGAAAAAGGAACGAGAGGAAAAAGAGAAAGAACAAAAGAAAAAAGAACAAGAAGAATTAGAAAAAAGGAAAATGATAGAAGAGGAGATTAGACGAAAAAAAGAGGAAGAAGAAAAACTACGATTAAAAGAAGAAGAAGAGAAAAAACAAGAAGACGAAAACAAGAGACAAAAAGAACTTGAGGAGAGAAGACAAAAAGAACTAATACAAGCTAAGAAAGAAAAAGAAAAAAAATGTAAAGCAGATAATGAACGTAGATCTAAAGAATATAAACAGAAAAAAGAAGAAGAAAAACGGCAAAAAGAAGAACAGGAACATGCTGAAGAGTATAATAAAACGATTGCTTTCAAAAAACGACAAATTGAGTGTCAGCGAAAAAAAGATTCATACCAAGAGGTGAGAAAAATGAAGGAAGCATTAGAAGAAGAACAGAAGAGAAAGGAAGAACGAGAGGAAGCCGAAAAAAAAGAAAAGGCTAATCAAATCATCAAAATAAATATAATGAAAAATGAAGAACAAAAAATTGAAAAAAAAATAAATGACGAAAAGGAAGCTGAAAGAAAAAAACGACAAGCAGAAGAGGAAAAGACACAGAAAAAACTGAAAGACGCAATTGAAGCTGATAGGAAAAAGCAAGCAGAAGAAGCTGAAAGACAAAGACAACAAGAAGAATCTGATAGGATAAAGAGAAAAGAAGAAGCCGAAAGGAAAAAACGCGAAGAAGCCGCACAAAAACTGAAAGAAGAGGAGGAGAAAAAACAATTTGAAAGGAACAAAAAAGAAAATTGGCCACCTTTTATGTAAGGTTGTTTTTTTGTACTTGCTATTTATAAAAAAAAATACACTTCACCATCATAATCAGGTAGTATTGTACAATATATAAAACCGATAATTTATTTTAAAGTCGAACCCTTTCAAATAGTTTTAACGTTGCCTTCATTGAAAACAAGATGATTAAAGGTTTTCATTTTAGAAATTTTTAATATTATTAAGTTTATTGATCAAATATTATTATATGAATTGAAGATATTGGTTGAAAAACAAGATTTATCATCCATATTATCAATGAATGGTTCCGAAAACATCCGAGTATCAAATATAGATAGGAAAAAGAAAAGAAGATGATTTTTGGAGGGGTTGATTCTGGAACATTACAATTTCAATCTATCTATGCCTTATATTCCAGTATACCATTTTCTTAGAAGATGCTTCAAATTACATAAAGAATATTTTATAATCCATCTGTACAATAGTATACATGTATAAGTTCCGTCCGTATGACTTTCTTACTAAATTATAATCCTGTTACCTCTGATAACTATTTAGAAATATCAATATTCATTGTCCATTAAAAAAAATTGAAACAAAAGAACTACTTGTCTGTGCATCTTTGTTTTCTGTTAAGATATTACAACAAAAAGAAAAACAAGTTCAAACAAGAAATATGTTGCGTTATATTCACAATGCCGGATGGAATAAAAGAAGATGATTTTGAGTGCAAATGCTCTGATGATAAACTTGATGAATGTTTGGAGACAAACGACGAAGAAATTGTATCATCAAATATTACAATCAGCCCAAATAAAAAGAAGAAGATAACTTCAAAGGTATATCTTATATGTATGGTTACATCTATACGTGCTCGTACCCTATTTTATAAACCAAAAAGTTAGGATAATGAAATGAAATGTAACGGCTAGGCTGGCGACCACAAATCCAGTGAAAACGCAAATGTCTTAAATTAGAATTGAAATCGGTTCGAGTTTTAGTGGTGTTTCAAAATATCTTCGATACAATCTAGATGTACAAGTTAGTGTAAGAACCATTTATATTGAAAGCAAGCAAATCCATCATGGCGACAAAATGATGATCAATATAAAGAGAGTTAAAACGCTACACATTGATCATTTAAAAGACATCATCGAAATACAAATTTCGGATTTAGATTTAATGAAGATTTTATACGCATTTCTTATTGAAAAAAAATTTGAAGTCCGACGCAAAAACTTTAAGTCTTTTGTATTTTGTGTGCTTTTAATTTTTGAAATGTAACCGAATCTAAGAAGAAGTGTATATAATGACACACTTTTGGTTCTTAACATAAAATAGACAAGTAAAAAGTGTAGTAATGACTGCAGAAAACTATCGTAGGTATTAACAAACATTAACATTTCATTCTATTCAATAAGTGAATTGTTTATCAGATTAAAACCTGCATATATAATATTATAGTTTGGAGTAATATTTTTTTCAACTACGCTAGAATGAAAATGATAACGAAAGGCAATTAAGTTTTTGTTGTAATACCCTTTTGTTATAGATTTGTGTTGGGAGATACAGTTATGGTAATTTTTTATACATACTCCATTTTTCAGATGCCAATCAGGATACATGTACCAATCGTAAGTCACGATGACAATTTGATGTCTATTCTGAAGTTTAAATTAAATGATGAGAAGTGGAAAACTGGAAAACCCCTCCGAGAGATAAAACTTCCAAATAAATATGTAAGTTTCTTCTTAATAACATCTTCTTGAAAAAAGTCTTAAAATTTGTAGTATGACGAGATTTAAGACCAAGAATTTTTCCAAATTAATAGCGATAACCATACGTACACAATGATATTTGTATTACTTTCAGTTGTTCATTATGAAAATGTTACCAATCATGTCTTATTTGTTCACGTGACTTTGTAAATATAATGGGAATTGATGCGACTGTCATACAAGTGATAGATTAAGTGGTATAACGTGTATAACCCAGGTTCTATCTACGATTTTCAACATTTGAAAATACCTGTACCAAGTTAGGAATATGACAGTTGGTTTTTTATTCGTTTGATGTGTTTTATCATTTGATTGTGTCTTTTGATAATGGACTTTCCCTTTTGAAATTACCTCGAAGTTCAGTTATATTGTGATTTTACTTTTCATAAAAGACAATCGTACAAGTTCCATGCGGAAGGAATGTAAAGATTCAAATTGGTAACCGTTTTATAGTCTACCTATATAGCTATTCGACAGGAGAATTTTAGATACACATATTGATTCTACCTCTACTCCTAACTGATAAATTGTCAAATTTAAAAGCCAAGGGTCGTTGTAATAGAGTTTGTTTCTTACTATTTGACGATGCAAACGATACATTTAATTTCTGATTTTTTTACGCTTAACATGTTTAACACATTCAAAGCTTGATAAGTTGAATAATCTCTTTATGATTCTACATTTAAAATGATAGAATAAATGTATGTCATCATTTCATATAACTGTTGTGTTGCGCTATGATTTATGTTCGATGTATTTTTAGGACCGTACTTTTGTTGGAATAGAACTGACCTTTAAAGAGCTACACAAATTGCAGGTAGTTGCAATCGCTACAAGTAAACGAGAATTAGTAGTCGTAGATGAAAAGGGTCAAGCATTCGAACTTGATATGGAGAGAAATTTCAAAATAAAGATTCCTCCTAAAGCATTTCGAGAACAAACAACTGTCTCATCATTGGTATTTATACATAACATAGTTCAGATTTGTTTTTTGAAATTTGGACCAGTAACGATGTAATCACAACCTCTGTCATTAAATGACAATTACCTGTACAATACGTCTTGTCAATTATTTTTTTCAAAAGTATATTGTTTGGACAACATGGGCGTGCACGCATACACTCTCTTATGGATAATTGTGAACAGTATGATAAAGTATCAAACTGTGCAAAATTGAAGGACATACGTTTGCTAACTTGTTAATGTCTCCAATACATGAACACTTTCGAATAAAAAAAAATACAAGAAAATACAAGATACATGTTTGCATGTGATTTATAAAGTTTAAAGTCAGAAAAACATTTGACGGTTTGTACATGTTCTACTCTTTGAGACGATGATCGTACACACGAATCAATTGCACAATTTGACTTTTTAGTGCGTTTTTTGCCAGTACACAGATATATGTTACACTTATAAACCAGGTATATTGCTTACACAAATATAAAAATGATTGAATACAGAAGAACTTCCACATCTATATTGCCGTGTAAAAAAACTCTTCATAACCGTTGTTTTTTTATTTAACCATGTTAAATACGATATATGTGTTATAAATTTTAAAATGCATTACAGTTCATAGTCAGTCATTATTTATGACAATCATGTTTCATTCGCAAAAGCAGCTTCAGTAACATTTACAAGTATAATTAATTATCAAAGGTACCAGGGTTATAACTAAATACGACAGCCACCGTTTCGTCTTCATTAGACTCATCAGTGACGCTCATATCAAAATTGTTATAAAGCCATGCATGACAAAGTTGTAGAGCATTGAGGATCCAAAATTCCAAAAGTTGTGTCAAATACGGCTAAAGTAATCTATTCGTAAGAGAAGAAAAACAGTTTATTGCAAAAATAAAAGTAATCGCCTCTACATCAATTAATACAATTATTTGATAATTGATTACAACAAGAACAATCAGTTAATAATTAGGAAACCATAAATAGACGAAGTAAATATATAACCTTATACTAGTTCCTCAAAGTATCCTAAAAATAGAAAAACAAATGCCCTTAAATTATGATAAGTTCTTTATCGCCTCACCATTAACAATCAATAACATCAATTGATAATGAACTTAATTTTATTATTATTGGATTCACTATTAATTATCTATTAATAAGCACCTGCATACGGGGTATATATCTCCCAATTGATACGATATTCCCGTGCTTGCATTTCCTATCATGATTTTCTTGATAGAGGGTTACTGCTTACAAGGAAGCTATTAAACCAAGAGTTCCAAATAATGAAGTTGAAATCATCCCTTCGTAAATTTTACGGACGCCATCACGAGTTGGTTGACCGTTATGGAATAACCGTTTCACAAATGATATTGGATATGTTCCTTACGTCGTTACTACATTCCCTTTCATGAATTTGACCTACCGAATTAGACTATTTACCGGATTTGTAATCACATAAGCAATACGACGGGTGCCACATGTGGAGCAGGATCTGCTTACCCTTCCGGAGCACCTGAGATCACCCCTAGTTTTTGGTGGGGTTCGTGTTGTTTATTCTTTAGTTTTCTATGTTGTGTCGTGTGTACTATTGTTTTGCTGTTTGTCTTTTTCATTTTTAGCCATGGCATTGTCGGTTTGTTTTAGATTTATGAGTTTGACTGTCCCTCTTGTATCTTTCGTCCCTCTTCTATATGTTATATCAAACTTTAAATCAGCAATACACAATTGTTTAATTTTAGGCAATTCAATGGAACCAAAAAGATATTAAACAAGCAGCAAAACTCTATAAAGAACTGAGAAATGTAAAACCAGCAGGTTCATATATAGACGTAGCCTGTGAAAACAAAACAGAAAATGACGGTGAAATAGAAATTTACGACTTCGGATGGGTTGGTACGTACTTTAAATAGGACAAAACGTTCCATTGTGTTGAGCAATATTATGCTTGTTCATTCTTGCGTTTGAATGCTCCAGAAATTATAAACTTGAAATCCAATTGTTGCAACAGTTTTTTTGTTTTATGTTATGAAAATAATATAACATAGTTAACTGATGTACCTTGTCAATATTAATTTGATCTTCATGCTAGCTATAAAAGAGGACTTTGATGAAATTATCCTACACGTGAGAGGTTTAGTGAGCTATAAAATAAAACGTTTGTGAAACTATTATACAAGTGAGAGGTTTAAGTAGCTATAACAAAAACATTTGATTAAACTGTCATAGACGTGAGAGGTTTACCTAGCTATAAACCAGGTTATATCCCCTATTTTCTTCATAATAAAATGTCTGTAAAAAGTCAGCAATATGACAGTTTGTTTGAATTTGTTTGATGTGTTTGCGCTTAAGTTTGGCATTTGATTAGGGACTTTTTTTTATCAGTTCAGTTTTTTTGTGATTTTTTTAGGGTTGCTGTAAGATTTTGCCATTTTAAAAAGGACTTTACGTTTAGAATTTCCCAAACTTTAAATTCAGTACTTTTGTATTATTTCACTTTTCACCATTTTAATACAGCCAAACATATTGATACTACAGTAATTTATCGTAGCTGTATTTTTAATACATTTTAGACCTGCAGAGATCCTCAATGCTCTCCCACTTCATTAGTTCTGGTTACATGAACAGTTCATTATCACAAAATAGGACAAAGTCATAATAAATTTTAGTTACGTATGTTGGCAATATGAGTTGTCTATTGATAAAGAGAAGTTATCATTATAGTGTATTGATATGTTCGAGTTTATAATTTTTATTCATAAAAAGGGTTGAAAGATTCCACAGTTACTAAATGAGTGGAGTTCATGATATGGGTATCCGCAATATACTACGGTCTTGTCACACGAATATTTAACCGTAGTTGATCTATAAGAATAGCCGACAAGTAAAAACATAAGACACTAGTGTTGCATTTAGTTTTATACATACAGTCCGCCAAAATTTAAGCACCACCTATTTTTATTGCATCGATTTTTAATTCAAATTTAAAAAATCAATTATTCCACGACAAAAAAATATAGTAATTTTGCTTATGAATTCCAAAAACAAACCACAAATAAAAGGCCCAAAATAGTGGTAATGGCTTGTTGCTCTTTCGTCCCAGTCAAAATCCTTGTCATGTGTGTATTTGGCACAACTTTTTTGAATTTTGGGTCCTCAATGCTCTTCAACTTTGTATTTGTTTGGCTTTTTAACTATTTTGAACTGAGCGTCACATATGAGTCTTATGTATACCGAACGCGCGTCTGGCGTTTACAATTATAATCCAGGTACTTTTGATAACTATTCTAGCGTTCGAACACGTTGAGGAATAGTGCATTTTTAAACGCGCTGATTACCTTTGATAAGCGGTTGCTTGACTGCTTTGTAGTTCAATCTTTTTGGTCGTATTGAATTTTCTTAGTGTCTGTTAAAGGTAATTCATAACACCAAACATTAATATGTTTTTCGCAATAGTTTTAAAAATATTTCCAGTTGTATTTTGGCGGACTGTATAAATTGAATGTTTATACTATTTTTTTCAAATAGACGTATGTTTGCTAATAGCGCCTCTCAATACTGCAAGATATTTTTAAAAACACATTTAAAAAAATAGAAATAGTGACTCAATAATTAGCATTTTCTATTTTCTCTCAGCGGATGCTAAATTACAACAAGAACAATCAGTAAGTCAGGAAACCATTCATAGATGCAGTAAATATCTTATTCAAAATTTAAACTCTAACAACGAATCTGTGATCGCTGATGATGACGTGTTCGATAGTGATTTTGTAGGAGAACTAAAGGTAAAGATATTTTTAAATACCATTACTGTTTATTAGTGAATATGAAGTGTCACTTATTATGAATACATTTTCAAATACAAAAACGGTCGCACTGGACGATTTTGAGAATTCCATCTTTTTTAATTTCTTTTGTCTGATCTCATGTAAGAAAGTTATTCTAACTCGTTATCTTTGTTCGTGTCTGTTGTGACGTTATAGAATTGGAAGATTTTAGCTAATTAATTATCAATACAAGGATAACCCTGACATATTTAATAGATTCTAAGATTTAATTAGGAATTGAAGCTGTATCTGTAGATTTTTTTCCCGAACGAATAACACACTTTTGTTTTACGATGAAAGTATTAGTAAAGCACATACATTAAGATACGATTCTTATTAACTTATCGATCCCTGTAAAGTCTTTTTAATCTATGTCTAAAACTGCACTTTAATATCAAAACTTGTTTTTATCGAAACACATATTAAAGCAATGACTTGACACCTTTGCCTTACAGCCGTTATAATTTAAGGTCCTACATTCGGCAGTACTTATATGTTGACATTGCACAATTTCACATTTCCTCTAGCTATATATGACGTATATGCACTAAATCTATTTGGTGTTCACTGATTATATACCATGAACTGGACTTCATAGACTGAGAATACTATCATATTTGTAGTGTGTATCTTGTGTTCTTTTGTTACTTGTTTTTATATGTAATTTACCGAACTGAAAAGTCAATAGATTTATGGAGATGTGGTATTAATGATTCTGAACGGGACAACTTTCGGTTCTAGTCTTAATTTGCAAACTGTAAACCATCATAGATAAAAATACGGAGCTCAACACAGAGCATTGGTTCACACACAATGGCATGCTAAAAAGGGCTCGAAAATGACAAGTGTAAAATAATTAAAACAGAAAAACCAACAGTAATTTCTATAAAAAAACAAACAAGAAAACTTTATAAACCACGTCATCAAACCGCAACCACTGAACAACAGGTTTCTGATTAAGTACAGGTGCAAACTAATGCAGCGAATTCAGACTTTTTACCAGGCGCCAACATTTACATTTACCGTAATAGCAGCTTCAAATAACAACAACAAAAAATACAAATAATACACGATGGTCTTGGAATATATGTTCAACGCTGTTTGTTATATTAATTATGAGCAATAGTAGTATTTATTTGTCTTTATGAATATTACTTATAACTCACGTTATTTACAATTTTGCTGTATCCTGTCTCTATTATTTTGTGATTCTTTATTACATATGATGTCTCTCTGTTCTTGTACATTCCGTCGTTGTGTTATTTTTTTATGATTATCTATGCTTTATCCTTAGGCGTTTTGTGTTTCTTTCTTACATGTATCGCCGCTCTGTACTTAAACATATCATCATTGAGTAAGATAATAATCTCAATGTTTTGTTTGTTCAGTAATACATAATGACCAAGAACTGTCAATCAATGTCATTTAACAGTCTAATGTGTCTTTAATGCCCTCAAGTTGTAATAAATTTATACCACAAGCATTGTCCTTGGATAAAAGGTGTGTAAAAGCCAGTTAGAATGTGCAGGTTTCAACTCTTGATAAGTGCTCACTGTTACTATGAAATGCAATTATTGATTTTCCCCAACGGTGAAAGTGAAGATCAGTTTTATTGAGTATTGTCAATTATAAAGTGATATTTACATAAGTGCTTTCTTAACTTAAAAACCACGAAAATTAATCCCCATGGTTGAATAAAAGAACGTACAACTGATACTATAAACATCATATTTGTGTTGTTAAAATAGTACAGAAATATATCGAAAGACAAAAGTACATAGACAGTCAAAGAAGACATGACTTGTGCAATTCACAATCATGTCAATGGCGGTTATAAACTATCTGATGCGTGTCATACAATGTAATTATTTTCAAGAAAATAGATCCTCAACAAACTGGCGACAAAAATCGACATATACTCCGCCAGCTGCATTACTCAAAAGATGGGGGCTTTGACAAATTCATCAAACGTTTATCAAAGACTCAGCCAGGTATAGCAAAAAGAGTACAAGCTGTTCAAGCTCAAGTCCGTCTTTCTAGGAAAGACAATAGATCTACATATGAGGATGACTTTGCAAGTGATTTTGATCCAGGTAATAGTTAAAAAAAAAAAGACTTTTGATTTCATGCGAAGTTATAGTTATACTGTTACGTTCTATATTTTGTAATTTAATTTGACTAATATTTATGAATATATGTATACATAAATGGTAGGAGCTATCCGACGATCAGTGGCCAAATCTGAATATAGTTTTAAACGTTTCTCTCTTACATTTACTCATAAATCTCCGTTTCAGAATAGAGAATAGAGAATATACAGGTTTACCTCTGTCCTTTTGAAGTAATAGTTATTTAGTTCTTAACAGTAATGGAAACAGATATAAACAACCTAGGTATTTGGAAAATTTCTAATTTTGGTCCTAATTACACGTCAACTTTCAACTGTATTTGGGTATTTAAACATTTTAATTCAAGGTACACTCATTGGTTTTTATAGACGACATCATATCTATAACATGGATTCTCGGGTTAGAGTTGTCCGCCAGTAAGGGGTCTGCTATTCAACCCCAATTATTGCCCCTTCTCTAACTTTAAAACCTCTATGACGTTAGTAATGAATAAAGGCAAAACTAGTATACCGCTGTTCGAAATTTTAAATCGATAGGGAAAAAAAAACAAATCCGGGTTACAAACTAAAACGCATCAAGTATAAGAAAACTACAACACAACAGACACACAACATTAAAATGTAACACATACATTAAAGAACTGTAACATTACAATGGCCATTTTCCGAACTTGGTACACGGCATTTTATGATAAAAATGGTGGGCTGAACTTGGTTTCGTGGCATTCCAATCATCCCGCGTTAAGGGCAATGTTAATCATAACATTTAATTGACAAAATTACATGACATGAAGCCTAGCACGATTGCATGTATTATCTTCTAAATAAAGGTCTGTCGAGTAAAAACAAAAGCTATGTAAATTCAAAGTAAAACTCGTCAATATTCAGAAATGATAATCAGGGTGAATATTAACTTCCTTTGAAATACATGTCACGTGAAAAAGAACGATGAATAATCATTGGCCAATAGTTAAGTAGAAATTATACACCCTTGTCAAAACAACAGAGTCACCTTAATCATATTACAATTTCTTATCTCATGTTTACGAAATCCCTTCGCCCTCTTTAATTAGATTGGTCATAGTATCAAGAATAATTATTTAGTATATGTCTAAAAAGAAATATTGCATTAGGTTTATTTATGATCACCAGAAAACAACTTTAAAATTTAATAACATATATCTAACGTGTTAAATAACAATAAGAAAATATTTTTAAAATTACTTTGCTATGTTTTTTCACCAATTTTTAGTTTCAAAAGTGTTTTCAAGTACTAGACTAAGTGTGTTTATTTAAGATTTTCAGAAGACAGAGGGGAAAGTTTGTGTTGTTTCCAAAGTTTCTGGAAGGCCATGGCAAGTTGTCCCTTTGAGGGATAATAAAGAATTTCCTCAATCAAAAATTGTGAAACTTCCTGCCGGAAATGATAGATTTAAGTGAGTGCATGTTTTTCATGTGTTTTATATTACTATACATTGCATGTTTGTGTTATCTTTTTTCATCTTCCATTTCATATTCTATTTAGCCTTAAACGTGGTATGGGCTTCCATCTCCATTTTGGATTGTAAATAACAGAGAACCAAAGTTCCATATTTTCTATCAATTTAGCGAAATATGATATTGAAATGCAGATATTAATGTTAATTTTCATTTAAAAGAACCAATTTATAAGAATATAACTTACAAATATTAATATATTTGCAAATGTTGATTCGTTTTGGTTGTTTTTATTTTATTTTTAATTGGCATTTCAAGGGGAGGTAACTCTAAAGGTGTAATACCACCATTGATTTTTCCCTATTAGTCTTTGTTAAATTGGCACTTTTAAAAAAAATGTACAGTATTTACCTTTATTTCAACCAAAGAAATACTTTGCATGTGTAAAGTTTAATCCTTTCCAGTGATACAGTGAAAATTTCACACTACATTTCATTGCATATAAGAAAATAATCATCACCGGAAGTAAACAACCCAATTTTTACACTGTTATTCACTGGTTACCTGCTTTGGTAACTATGTAACCTTAACTTTCCAAAATATTTTATAAGACCATCAAATAAAAAAAGAATGATGCTCTCAGACATCCAACATACATTTTTACGACTCAGAAAAATTTAAGTGCATTGAAATGCAGGGTTAATTTTCTACAACTGTCGAATTCAAGGGAATATTTTTTAGGCCTACTTTCGTATGCAACCGGATGTGATGTACCATGATTTGGTGGTATTACACCTAAACAGTGCATTATCTGAAGGATTCTATATGAAATGTTCCTATTTTGTATATTAGCCGGAAAAAAACGTACGGTGATCCTATCTTTTCTTTTGATATTCTCATAGCATTGTCTGAAATCTATCTTTTCCTTAAGTATTTAACAATTCTATCATTTTGTTTAGTTTCTAATTACAAAATGGTGTTTTTTCTTGTATAAAAGAGGGACGAAAGATACCAAAGGGACAGTCAAACTCATAAATCTAAAACAAACTGACAACTTCATGGCTAAAAATGAAAAAAAAACCAGAAAAACAATAGTACACATGACACCACATAGAAAACTAAAGAATAAACAACACGAACCCCAACAAAAACTAGGGGTGATCTCAGGTGCTCCGGAAGGGTAAGCAGATCCTGATCCATATGCGGCACCCGTCGTGTTGCTTATGTGATTACAAATCCGGTAAATAGTCTAATTCGGTAGGTCAAATTCATGAAAGGGAATGGGATTGTAGTTACGACATAAGGAACATATCCGATATCATTTGTGAAACGGTTATTCCATAACGGTCAACCAACTCGTGATGGCGTCCGTAAAATTTACGAAGGGATGATTTCAACTTCACCATTTGGAACTCTTGGTTTAATAGCTTCCTTGTGAGCAGTAACCCTCTATAAAAAAAATCATGATAGGAAATGCAAGCACGGGAATATCGTATCAATTGGGAGATATATACCCCGTATGCAGGTGCTGCTGGAATGTTGCTACTAAGAAATGGAAAATTCACAATTGGAAAGCTGAAATCATCTCTTTTGTCGTAAAGTTTTGTCTTCAACCTACCCTCATTGTCCATTTCTAGATGTAAGTCAAGATATGAAGCCGACTTAACTGTATCTGTAGTATCCTTTATCTCCAATTCGATGGGATAGATGCGTTCCACATAGTCACCAAATTTTGAATTGTTTAGTGAAAGAACGTCATCTATATAGCGGAAAGTAGAGTTAAAGGATATTGCTAACTTCTTATCTTTTTTCCTAAGAAGTTCCTGCATGAAGTCAGCCTCATAATAATAAAAAAAACAAGTCAGCAAGTAGAGGGGCACAGTTTGTTCCCATTGGGATGCCGATAATTCATACAAAATCTGTCATTTTGTCACGTCCTGTAGCTTAAGAAAATATGCGGTGACCTATCATTTTTATTATATTTTTCAACATATATAAATAGATCCTACTTTTTGGCAAAGTATGAACAAATTCTGTCATTTTTATTTTAGACTCCCATACCACCTTAATCTAATTATATTGAAGCTTCACTAAAAAGATGTTATTTTCGAAATGTGTATCTCGTGCCAAAAAATGGTACTATTTAGAGTATTTAAGTTTATATAAAACAAACTTGTTATACAAAATCATAACAACACACACTTGAGATAATCAGAAAAAAATTTCCATGAAAACTTTACAGAGAAACATGGTAGCGATAACGAACATTGTCTAACAGAAATAAAAAAAAAAAAAAAAGAGAAATAGAAAAATAAAAAATAAAAACACGTTATGTTTCATTTTTTATCATCCAATCATTAAGATAAGTAGATGTTTATTAATCAGCATCATTTTCTTAATAGATTTTTAGGTTTAGTTGTTCCTGAAGACATGTCAAACGCTGACATATGTAAAGCAGCAGAAATACTAGAAAGTTTGAACTGTTCATCGAGACTGACGATCGTTTGCCGACAGAAAAGAACAAACCAATATGATTTTGTTATTGAATGTCTTAAACCCGAGGAAAAAGCTGAAAGATTAGAAATGTTAAAGGAATTAGAATATACTATTGGTCCCCCAGAAAGTGCCGAACTTGCTGTTGTTGACGGAGAGGAAATAGAAATCAAATTTGGATCTAATTTATGGTTGGAAGATTACAAGGAAACACCTTTGAAAATAAAATTTTTCAAACATTTGCCATGTGAAAAAATATCAATGCACCTTGAAGTTGTTAACAAAAGAGATCAAGCAGACGACGACTCCTATCACGGATATATGAAGTACCAAGTAACACCTGCTAGACTTTCTTTACAGAGAAAAGGCTCATTCGTAATATACATACCGAAGGTATTATAATAATTTTTGAATTTTTATTATTATGTTTCATATAAAATAGGTACAAAAAGTACACTATACTGTATAGATAGAGTAGGGCCATATCGTTTCCAGCCGTCTAGTTGTTCTTCATTAAACACAATCATACATTCGTTGTAGCACTAGGTATCAAGTAAACGCTTTGGTTGTAAGTGATTATCACGATGTTTATAAAAATTAAATACACATTATCATGATGATATATTTATTTTTTTAATGAGTTGCAACACATAAAAGTTGGAATGCATGCTGTGCTGATATTTCTTAATACTCATCATTATCAATAGTTTGATTTTCGTCAGATCATTTAAGGGTATTGACTTAAATCATTGAAACCTTTGCATGTGAGCGTATAAACAACTCTTTCAAACTTTTAAATTTCCATTGCTTTCCCTGAAAGAGTCGAAAATAAATCAAACGAATTTTAGAGCTCCAGCGAAACTTTTTATTTTGAATTTTTTTTAAAGTTTATTAGTTTAACAACCCTCACCTCTCTATCCCCCGTAACAACGTACCCTTTACAACATGCCAAATTGTGAAAAAAAGTGCCAAACTCAAGAAAAGACTAGAACGGTGTTAAAGCATGCATATTCTTTCATATATGATTTGGCAATGAGGTCAAATGAAATAAAAACAGTTAACAAAAAATAATACTACACGCAAACACTGAAAATTAATCATAATCAACCGTTCTCAAACTCAAGGGATTCTGATAGGTAACCAGTTCATACTAAATTCTTGGTTTATTTTGTATATATAAGAATGCGATACAATAGCTTCCACCCACATCAAAAACATAATTTGTTATCAATTTTTTCCTGACATTCTCGTATTTTTTGCCGTTGATAAACAATTGGTATTATAGATGTTTGAAATTATATTTTTATTCATAGTTATTATGTTAAGATATACATTTAAGATTCCGGAATACATATAATTTCAAACTTCTCTAGATCAACGGAAAACACTTAATCTAAGGCCGTGTTCCCATTGACCTAAACTCGGTGTTGTGATAGTGTAACTCACACGTAAACTAAGCACAATTACGTTCCCATTGAGAAAACTCAATGTTTACATGTAGTGTAAATCATGTTTTGTCTATATACAGTCGATAGTCAATGTAGGCCTTGTATAGGTCAAGTGTACACAAAACTAGGCATTTAGAACATTACTTTTAGATATAGGAAGATGTGGTGTGAGTGCCAATGAGACAACTCTCCATCCAAATAACAATTTAAAAAAGTAAACCATTATAGGTCAATGTACGACCTTCAACACGGAGCCTTGGCTCACACCGAACAACAAGCTATGAATGGCTCCAAAGTTGCTCTTTTTTCTTCAAGTTAAATGGTCGTTCCCTAGCTGCTTGAAAAGTTGTCCGAAAAAATTGCAATCAGTTCTACGTTATGAACATTTAAATGACATATAAAGTCAGGATTCTACTTCGTCAAAATTATCTCCCCATTACGCCAGTTAAAGTTCACAATCGTAAAAATGAAAGCCATTGTAGGGAAGACGTGCTGCCAATTTTGCTCTTGTAAACCGATAAATTTTATCAGCATAGCACCATTACGATCCTTATATGGCAGATGTATTTTAAAAGACAAATTTATCTACTAGCTAATGAGCATAAGTTAATGATCTTGTCTGCATTGATTCAACTTAAAACTATTGTCTTATCGGTTGTCAGGTAGAATTTTTGAAAATTCATAAACATTTAAAAAAATTCTAATTAAATATTTCGTGGAAGCGCAGATTAGATTTTTTTTGTGGTTGAAGACTATAAACCTTAGTTATCACATACAAAAAAATATTTTTTTTCGAAGATATGCATTTTCATCATCCAACTTTAAAGACTGTCGTCAAGTACTTTTAGTAAAAAAATAGTTATTCGAACACACCTACCTGTTTTTATGATTCATTAGATAGGTATTTCACTTGACCCATTATATTCCATCTTTTAGTACTGTGTTTTTTTATGTTATAAAGTCACTCTGTAGCTTTTATATATAAAAATGATACAATCTAAAGCAAGATAATGTATCAAAAAATCTTGATTTGTACGTTTTCAAGGCAAAATGTTCAACTCAAACACGCCCTAACATAAAAAGGTGCACTCGATTTTCTCTTTTCGATAGAATTGTTACCCATTTTTCAGAATTTTTTCTTGAGTCACATAATGGAAGGGCAGACACGACAATTACTGAACTAATAGGTTGATATGTTCTCCGTCTGTGGTATTTTTTTCAAAAAAAATCGGAGGTTATGCATTTTCTACATCCAACTTGATAGATACCCATGTCGTCGACTTAATATCTAATTGTTCTGCTTAACTATGTAATAGATAAATTGAAACCTTATGCAAATGGTGTTTTGGAAATAGAACACTTCGTAATTGAGAAAAAAATTGTCATTTTATTTTTTTCTGTTAACTTTTAAAATTTTTGTTACTATAGTAAACATTACAGTAAGCATTTATCGCCTTCTCTAACAAAGAGCTTCGATTCTTTTGTTCTATTTCAACGGGGTTTCCGCCTGTATTGTTTTTAAGTGTGAACAAATCGTATGTACCGGTAATTAAACAAGGTGTATATATGTGAAAAAAATAAATGTGAAATTAGTGTACATTGCATTAAACTAATTGTAAACATGTTTACTCTACATGGCGTTTAGTGTGAACCCGGTCTTATATTCTATTACACTTACTTAGTAATTGTATTGTTTTGTATTTGTTTGCTTTATGTTTATTGTAGTCTCCAATGGTTTGCAAGAATATTTACATTGATAACAGACGGTTTGTTTTACACAATAATGTTGTAACAGGTTGACCTTTGCCTTAGAAATATTCATTTGTATTTCAGCCATTAAAAGAAATTGTACTCAACTTTCCATTTACTGAAGACATACAAGGTAATAGTTTTTGAAAATACATGAATATCTTACCATTAATTTGGTACTAAACCATTATAGATTTGTAATTATGAGCACTTAAGTGAACTTCATCTGTATTTTAACGTAACCAATATATACCAAAGTTTTGTTTTTGTCATGCCCTTACTTTAACGATTGTGACAATTTGATTTAGTGTTGATTGGGGGGAGATCTAAGCATGGTAGAATACATGTACGTTTGATTCATCTATTCTAGATTATATTATTATAGAATATAGTTTGAATGGTATAGATTGCATTATTATGTTGTAATCGAATTACAATATTTGAAATAAGATATGTATCACCTATTAAACTATGCCTTAACATCGAAATTTGTGTTCTTATAGTTTCAGAAAAAACAATTGTGTAGTATATCAGTCATAATAGAATGATGTGTTACTCATAATATGCAGCAATATATGAATGATTGACGGATTCCTGGATTGTACTGACGAATTGGTGATATAATAATTAGTTATGTGCTTATAATTTCAGTACTTGCAAATTAATTATTCCAATATTTCTTTAGTTAAGGTTATTGCAAAGTTTATAGCCTGCCAAATGGCTGGTGGTAACCCCGACTCTACTCGATGGGTTGTATATGCGAATACTTTGACAGCGGACAACAAAAATCTATATTCGAACATATATAGAATTATAGATGATAGAAACAAAGAAGCTCGACAACTTGAACGATGCGAAAAATTTATTTTATACTGGGCGAACCATCATGCATCTGAAACTGACAAGGTAAAATATACATTTAAATATTTATATAGAAACAATCATGTTTTGCACTATTGCCTCTTATTCCTGTTTCGTTTGATGCTAAACGTCAAGTTTGTAGAATATATCAAAAGTTTCTGACTTCTTTCATACTGTTAACAAAAAGCAGCTAAATAAAAATAATCCCGTCCTCTTTGGAGAAATCCTGCTTGATGATTATATATAATAACATCAATAAAATATGATCAACATTTTTATATCGTTTTATGTCAGCAATAATTCGTTTTAGAAATTTTAAAGAATAGTAGTTTTTAATTATGGAAATAATGACGTTTCTCAACCGAAGATATCATTGCTTTTTAGATTATCCTTTAGTTAAGCTTATTAAGACTGATATTTGATATATCTGCAATACAAAGTTAACGTATATGACACAATTAATCGATTTTATGAAATCTCTGCTTTAAACTTAATCGACATCCCTAAAACCATTAAAAAATCCATGAATCCGTGTCGGTTATGAAATAAACAGTGTGATTACGTTAGAGATTAAAAGGGCTTCTTAAATATGAACGATTATTAATAAGGTTTTTGTCTATACACCTTGTGATTTCCTTTTGAGATAGCATGCTTAACTCAATATATATACAGTATATCGAATAAAATGAAAGAATTTTCGACATAAGCAATGGTTTAAGTTCACTTGGCATGCATTGTATTGCATGTAGAAGAACTTTAATGGTCACATATACACGAATGTAAACGTCTATATTGATTGAAAGTTGCTTAATGTCTAGTTGCAAATGTTTTTTGCATGGTCAGGACTAGTCACTCTAATTAGTATAAAAAAAACTCTTCAATCACTCGACAATCAATACTATGAATAGCAAAATTTTATACGTAGATGAGTAAAACAAAATGTTGTGCTCCTTCTGGTATATGCCATCTGTATGTTTGTTCAAGAATAACTCTAAATTTAAACAACAACCATTATAAATGCACTGGAGTGCTGGCCACTCTAGCAGTGACATTGCTATAATTATATGACCTTACCATATCTTTAGATTTAATGATTTAGTAGGTAAAACTCGCGATTTGTCTACACTTTTGCTGAGCATGGAAACCTTTAATTCTTGACTCATACAACTGCCAATTTACATCTATGTTAGACGAATACTTAAATGGAGGTATGGTTTTGTCCATAACTGTATTTTTCAGATTTCTAGAATTATTGGTGCTCATCACGATAAAAAATTACAGAAAGAAGTAAACCAGATGCTAAAGTTATATACTCCAGGAAAAGGTATGTTAGTAAAGCAAATATATGCAAATGATACAATGTGCATGTATGGAAAATTTAAAAAAAATCTTCATATCTTTTCATATATTTATCTTCAACACTTATTTAATACAATATATATCATATAAAATAGAAGATGTGGTATGTTTGTCCATGAGACAAATCTTCACAAGAGACCAATTGACACAGAAATTAACAACTTTATATCACCGTACGGCTTCTAACAATGCGCATAGCCAATAATGTTAAACCTATGATTATGGCAGGAAACAAGCCTACACCTTTACGAAAAAAAACCATTATGCATTCGATACGAATGTGTTTACATACTTCATATGTATTTAATTATCCATTCTTTATATTTAAATTCTTAATTTAGAGTATGAAATAGAGATCTGCTACAGTTAAAATAGTGTTTGCATTTGTCCGCAATTTTTATTTTCCTCCATAGGTCCTTTTTCAAATGATAATCTGGAAAAGATGGCGTTCGTTTTAAACGAAGACTGGGAGTATCTGGCACTTACTTTAGACTTTCATGCTGAAGAAATCAAACACATTAAAAGTATTCACCCTGGAGTTATAAGACCAGCATTGAAAATGTTGGACATATGGCGTAGCAGAGAATCGGTCATTAACCAGGGTATTGCACTGGTAAAAATCTTTCAAACATCAGCTAAGTCAGCAAAATGTAGTCCAAAATTTATCCAGATGATAACTGAAATATTTGGACATTTAATGTTGCATTAAAGATTTACTACTTCGTAAATTTTTAAACTAAGGCACATTTTTCTGGCATTAATTTTTCGTCAACTGTGATTTGTTTTATTTTCTCTTTTAATGGTTTAAAATGGTTTTGGATTGGCAAAACAGGTCAGAAAAACATAGTTAAATATATGTACATATTTTGTTAAAAAATAAAATGATCTATTATACGTGAACTGTGTGTAAAATGTCAGATATCGTTCTTACATCGCATCATGTCACTACTTATAATGTGTCATTTTTAGAATGTGGAAAACAAGATAACCCAAACTATAGGTTCTAAATAATGCTTTTTTTTTTAAAATAAGGAAATAATTTTGAAAAAGGATAAACTGCAAAATAACACTTTAAGGATGTACTTATATGAGGTTTGGGAATAAGTGTCAAATGTTCAGACTCCTCGGTGTTTTTCCATACAATACAAGGTATAATATCTAGCCCCATAACACATACTTTTTAAAACAAGACATTATAGAACATAACAGATCATTTGACATTTAAGTTGATTCTATATTTATTTCTTTTGATTTGAGACCCAAATAATACCAATGCAATCATAAGTTAAAAGTACGAGTCAACCTTTTCCAGCCATATTTTGTAAATCAAATATCTCGAAAATGAGTTCAAAAACCTATCAATATTTTTAGTTTATTTTGATCCTTAACTAATACTCTTTTAGCTTGAAGTATCAATTTTGAATTCTTGATCTATTTAATTTTACCTTAGATCACCTTAGTACATCCTTAAATAAGTCAACAACAGCATCATTACCTATTATGTTATTACAATTATTGTATAAAGTCAGGGATCTCACTTAGCGTTCATACGCAATTACGGATGACAGCCAATATTGTATTTGTTAAACTTAAACACCAAAGACATGACTCCATTTATGTGGAGCAGAATCTGATTACCCTTCTTGAGCTCCTGTGACCACCCTCATTGTTCGTGTTGCTTATTTTGTAGTTTTCTATGTTGTGACTTGTGCACTGTTATTTGTATGTTTGTCTTTTTCTTTTAAAGCCCTGGCGTCATCATGCAGTTTATTTTCGATCTATTAATATGACTGTCTCTCTGGTATCTTTCGCACAGCTTTTGTTGAGAACGGGTTGATCATTTAGATCTAATACGCAATGTACAAATAAGAAGGAGTTACATAATTGGATAGGAAAACAAACACTTGATATTTTAATCACTAAGACACAAATTACAGCAAGCAAAAAACAGAGCACAGGCTCCAGCTGAATTAAACAGTGTGCTTACAAGTTCATTTCCAACTTTCAAAATACTGTTTACTAAATGACGTCATATAATATTAAAAATGCAACAAACAGGATCGCGAATGCTCTTCCGGGATTGCTTTGACATCTCATTGCCGTTTTAGGGACGTGCTTGTGGTACTGCAAAAGCTGTTTAATACAAATTATGTGCCAACAACTCTCAATTTTAAGAAACTGTTCGCACATACTTGTGTTACTCTATTCCGTGAACTTTTAATTGTAAGCAATTTTTATGCAAATGATATTGGATGGATCTAAGAGGGTCAACTTATCTTTATCTGAAAGAGAATATAGGAATATAGTGATACGATTTGGTGTGGGTACCCTCTTATACCACAGAAACAAAACCAAAAATCAGGTGTGTAAGCTCGGGATTTGTATACGCTGTCCGTAATGTATTCAAACCGATTTTGAGATAAAATGTGTTGCCCAAACTCGACAATTTTAAGTATGCTTACTCTATGAAATGCGCTTGTTTTAGTGTTTAACTTGCCGCACCAAAATCTATTAAAACAAGATCATGTGTCCACAGTACAATGATCAGATGATCATTTGTAGTTTTGACTTCAACATCAGAATATTACAGGTACCACAACCAACCAATTAAACCTTGCTGAAAGCATACTGTTTGGGTCTTTTTAACACGATCTCACTTTGAATTACAGTTAAACGAAAAAGTAGGGTCATTATCTTAATTCACCATATAAAATAGAAAACCGAAATCATAAGGAGCATGTGTTCTAAATTTCAAACTGGTAGTTTTTACTTCATCAGCAATTTTGAACACATAGATATATCTCGCCTGGTTTAGTGTTCATGAATGAATTAAAAAATACATTGAAAGCATACACAAGTTTTTACTACAATAATTTACATCGAATTTATATTTAAATGATCAAAAAATATATATTTGTCCAGGTCAAGGTGATATAATCTCTTGAAAATTAAAAATTTAATCTGTGATCATTGCATACACCACATGAAAATTTAAAGTTTCTCAGAAACAAACCTCATAACAATTTGAACATTGATCGATGATTCACGAAAATAAGGTCAAGGTCAAATTACATCTGCCAGACAGAAATACACACTTTACAATTATACCATACACCAAATCTCAATCTTTTTTAAAATAGTCACTGAATTGTAAAACTAAAGTCAAGAACAATGACCACATAAAAAATGGAAAGTTCGTTATACGAAGCATCATCTATACTATTAAACGAGAAGACCTCATTTTTGGTGTCGCTTCTCTTCTTTCCACAATAAACTAATCAACACGACTCTGTGTCCTATATGTACAGTGCATAGTCGCATTTGTCATCCATTCATATGATTATTCAGATTGAGTTATTTTGGGAGAAAAACGAGAAAAAAGGCATCCGGATATTGTCCCGTCATTGGACGAAATTTTAAGTCAGATTATGCTTCCGGTTTGCGTTTTTCTGTATACTTTGAACAAACAAATAGTACGAATAAAGTGTATTTTAATTCTGTTCAGAGTTTATTAAATGGAGAGGGTCTGTATACTATGTCAATTGACCACCATGGATCGATTACTAAACTAAGAATTGAAAGTAAATACACTTTATTTATATAGTAATATACAGATAAGCGCTAAAAAATATTCATGTGAACTTTTGATACCTTTTCTGAAATTCTCCATTCATTAAATATTTTACAAAATTCATTGATTACAAAAACTAGAGGCTCTAAAGAGCCTGTGTCGCTCACCTTGGTCTATGAACTTGGCCCAGTAGTTTCAGTAGAAAATGTTAGTAAAAATTTACAAATTTTATAAAAATTGTTGAAAATTGACTATAAAGGACAATAACTCCTTAGGGGGTCAATTGACCATTTCGGTCATGTTGACTTATTTGTAAATCTTACTTTGTTGAACATTATTGCTGTTTACAGTTTATCTCTATCTATAATAATATTCAAGACAATAACCAAAAACAGCAAAATTTCCTTAAAATTACCAATTCAGGGGCAGCAACCCAACAACGGGATGTCCGATTCATCTGAAAATTTCGGGGCAGATAGATCTTGACCTGATATACAATTTTACTCGAGTCAGATTTGCTCTAAATGCTTTGGTTTTTGAGTTTTAAGCCCAAAACTGCATTTTACCCCTATGTTCTATTTTAGCCATGGCGGCCATCTTGGTTGGTTGGCCGGGTCACGCCACACATTTTTAAACTAGATACCCTAATGATGATTGTGGCCAAGTTTGGTTTAATTTGGCCCAGTAGTTTCAGAGAAGAAGATTTTTGTAAAAGTTAACAGACGACGACGGACGACGACGGACGACGGACGCAAAGTGATGAGAAAAGCTCACTTGGCCCATAAAAAAGATGTGGTATGATTGCTATGTTGAGACAACTCTCCACAAGAGACCAAAATGACACAGAAATTAACGACTATAGGTCACCGTACGGCCTTCAACAACGAGCAAGGCCCATACCGCATACTCAGCTTTAAAAGGCCCCGAAATGACGATGTAAAAAAATTGAAACGAGGAAACTAGCGGCCTTATTTAAGTACAAAAAAGGAACGAAAAACACACATGTAACACACAAACAAACGACAACCACTGAACTACAGGCTCCTTACTTAAATGTTCATAACATACTAAATGTATGTTCATATTGAAATTGATAGAAAACCAAAGAATTTTGGAAATGAAGGAGGAGGTATAAAACTTCAAACAACACTTTACATACTTTTAACTCCGCTCTGAATGCCCGCGATTTCGCGGGTGTGTTCTAGTTGTACTAATAATGAAACATCCTGATATTTTACTTTAAAAAATATTCAGCAA
Source organism: Mytilus galloprovincialis (assembly GCF_965363235.1). Classification (NCBI taxonomy): domain Eukaryota; kingdom Metazoa; phylum Mollusca; class Bivalvia; order Mytilida; family Mytilidae; genus Mytilus; species Mytilus galloprovincialis. Next base: position 72,638,964 of record NC_134843.1, read on the forward strand.
AAAAAAAGCAACCGCTCCCGTTTGATCACTTAGTGTGGGGGAAAGGAGTATTTAACCCCTGTCATTTGATACTGCTTTAACCGCGTATATCTGGGATAAGTGATAATCAATGGCCACCACTGATCACTCATCTCTGAAATATTACAAAATACATCATCTATCTTGCGAAATGGTGGAATTTAAGTTATATTCACTTCTGTGATCCGAATCCCAGGGTGAGTATAATTCTAAATACGAATATTATCAAAGGCATGTAGAACAAACGAATTATACCTTCAAAAGTATAGTTATAACTTGACTTTTCCCGCATAAGATCATATTTTGGTATGTTGTACCTCTTGTACCTCTATCTTGTTCTTGGTTAACTCTTTGCTGGACGAAACATATTTTCTGGAATTAATTAACCTTATGAAATAGTGAAGGCGCCTCTATTCAAAGATACTATAGTTTTATTGTGGATTTTATAATGGATGCATGACATGTGACTTTCACTAATGAGATGAAACCAATACATATGTTATAACATGCAAGTAAGTAAAATGGTACATTGATATCATCTTAAATAAAATATGGCAACAAAATATAACAATGATAATTGGCTTAAAAAATTATATTAAAATACATGTATCAAAATAAATAATATATGATAATGTCAGTCTTATCCTTGGTATCTGAGGGATACATTATGTTAACACAAATGAGAAGAGAAATATATATAAACAACTCATTAGGTTTGTATTTTGGTTTTTTTACTGTTTGCCATTGAGTGTCTGTCGTGTCGAAATGTTTGTATAATTTGTATTTCGTGACCAAAATTAATAAAGAATAAATCCTAAATGACAATGATATGTACAGTGTACAACTGAACAAGTAGAATTAAGGAAGAACCCTATAAGTATTTAACTTTATGTACCAAGGGGTCCCTTGTCCACAGTTCCATTGACTCTTCTCAAAAGGAACAGATTTATACTTTATGGCTTTTGGATTCATATTTTATTGTAGCGTTTTGTAAAGGAAATACATAAATTTGTATTATATATCATCTCTCCAAATTCTACCATAGTAATAGATGTTATACCACCATTGATGTTCCCCTATTAGTCTTTGTTTAAAGTGCACTTTAAAAATAAATGAGCAGGATTTATCTTTGTTAAAAATAAAGGAAAACTTGGCATGAGTAAAGTTTTGTCCTGTACAGTACTCTAGACAAAATTTCAAATTGACGAACAACGATTGTTGATATCAGAAGATAACAGAGGGACATTCAAACTCATAGATAAAAAAATACTGACAACGCCATGGCTCAAAAAGAAAACGATGTTAATGCATTTGAGAAAAAAATCATCACTGGAAGTTAACCATCAAATTTTCACCTCTTGTTTACCTCTGTCCACGTTTTAGTACCCATTCACTTTTACTATGGTGAAAAAATATGTAATCAGGTGTCTATGGAACCCTATACATATACATATTTGCTGTACCAGTTCCGTATTCAATGTTATTTTAGTTGATGCAAACTTTGCAGATCTATTCATGTGCGTTTCAGAGTTCTTCAAAGTTGTTGATGGTAACCCTGCAAACGGATAAATACAACTTTTGAAATTATTGGTAGTACTTAGGGAAAAGTCAATATTAAAAGATAGTTTAATGGCGGATCCTTCATAACATTTCCATTGGTCAATGGGCAAAAGATTTGTTCATCGTTCAACACATTTTAATATTAACTCATAATAAATGTACTATTAAGAACTTATCGAATCATTAAGCCTTTATGACTTATCAAGCTAATTACCCTCGTACAACCGGTTGAATATCATGTAAGAAGAACAAAGACGATGTATACATCGATAGACCGTAACATTATTACTGTGATACCCATTGTATTAATCGATGAATAAAATATAATAACACACATTAAGATTAGATAAAAGAATGGGCTAAACCGGGTCTGCCGACAATGTATAAGAGGGGTGGAAAATACCACAGGGATAGTCAAACTCATAGATCAAAATTAACTGACAACGCCATGGCTAAAAAAATCAAAAAGACAAACAGACAAATACTGTTACACAAGACAAGATTATCCTTTTAATGATGCATGCCATACCAGGTCAGTCTACATTCAGTCAAATTGTGAATGTTTACACAATCGTTAAAACTACGACATGTACGATGAAAAGACGACTGTTGTCGTATCTAGAGATATAAGACAGGGAAAACATAAATGTGATTTATGAAATACTCGTTTATCGTATCCCTCAATCTAACAGTTATGATAATCTTTCAAAGTGTCGTTTTCAGTTGTTTTTCCTCATACTTTTATTGAGAAGCTTGTATGAACGGGAAAATACGGTTTCCTACTTCGAAGCAATATACAAAACTGTACCCCTGTATCACGTATACATTTCTTACTCAAACAATATTCCAAAAATACAAAACAAAACTTCGAGGAAAAGTTAAATCTTAAACATGATAAAAATCCCACAACAAATCGCAAAAGCAACAGCTCAAACATTACAAAAACCAAAGATACAACTGACCTATTCTTGCCTTGGTACAATATTTTTTTCTTTATACACTGGTTCTTTTTGCAGCATAATTAATAAACAATTTTAACATGAAAACTGGTTGCAAATTTAAAAAATCAAATTATCACATTGTATCCCATAAACATCAAGTTGCTTGTATACCGGGGAAACCGTCAAATTTAAATTAATCAAATCATTGATCCTTTTTACCTTCGTTAATAAATTTGTGAGGTTAAGTGTAATTAAGCACAAACAAAATTGCTTTTAAATTTCTTTATTGATAATCGTCAAAATATCGACAATATCGCTTTTTTATGAATCCAATTTTGTTTTTGTTTAAACAATACAACAGCAGAAGTTGGGTCCACAGTTAGTTTGGAAACACCCCTTTACGCCATATTTCCATGAGACTACAAATGGTTGGGATGGTACGTCCTCCTGGCCACGTCTTGTGTAAATGTGAAAAGCATTAACACAACGAGCTGTGCTGAAGAAATATATAAAAGAAAACTTTTGACACTTACTTATAATTCTAAGATTGCAAAACAAGTAGAATCCCATAAATAATGAACTTCAAGGAAAATTAAAAACGGACAGTTTCTAACCAAATTGCTCAAACACGCCAAACAAATGCATAACAACTGTAATAGACTTGATACAGGATTTATGTAACAAGTGATGGATTACACATGGTTTTATAGCTAGCTAAACAATTCACTTGTATGACAGTTGTTTCAAATTATGTTATTTTGTCAACGATGTGTGAACAAATATATATAAAAAAGCACAAAAAGACATACAGACAAAACACAGAAGCAAAAATGAAAGACCAGAATACAAATATTTACAATAGCACAATTACATAAGGACGGGATGTATAAAGCGTACTGTAAAAATTATTAATGTATGGACAAATCAGAAAATGTTTATATGTTATAAAATATTTAAAAATATCTTTTTCGTGACGTTCGAATGAAAAACAAAATCTAACTAAAGTACAAAGTAAGTATCAGAAATGATATAATTTACATACTCCATATTACTTTACACTTTATATTACAATAACAACTCTTCAGTAATATATTCACTCAAACCAATGATAACACATATTAAATGATGTAAAATACCTTAAGGGGCCTCCAGCAGTTGAATATTTATTCATAGTGGATGTGGCATCTGCACAAATACTTTCACAAGTCTTTCCACCAGAACAAGCACGTAGTATTGCTGATGGGTATACAGCATCCTGGGCCAAGCCCATGCAGGCAGATTGTGCCATCTGATGGTCTGAGCCAACGCTGACTTGTATGTTACCAAGAGCAACTATAAAAAAAAACCACATTTTTAAATAATACAAATAATCGTCATGTATTCAACTGGATTTGATATTTCGGGTATATTAAAAAAAAGGGACGAAAGATACCAAAGGGACAGTCAAACTCATAAATCTAAAACAAACTGACAACGCCATGGCTAAAAATGAAAAAGACAACAGCACACACGACACAACATAGAAAACTAAAGAATAAACAACACGAACCCCACCAAAAAACTAGGGGTGATCTCAGGTGCTCCGGAAGGGTAAGCAGATCCTGCTCCACATGCGGCACCCGTCGTGTTGCTTATGTGATAACATTCATGAAAGGGAAGGGGATTGTAGTTACGATGTAAGGAACATATTCGATATCATTTGTGAAACGGTTATTCCATAACGGTCAACCAACTCGTGATGGCGTCCGTAATATTTACGAAGGGATGATTTCAACTTCACCATTTAAACGACTCAAAAATAGAAGTGAATATTAATCGTTTTCAATAATCGCATTGGTGAAACCAAGGAAAACCATTGATAAGAACGAACTGACAATACATATAAATGTTTTACTCCCTTTCATATTTCATTTTTCAAGTTTTTAACTTTTTAAATTGATGGCATTATAAAATATATTTATTTTACTCATATTATATCAATGTCTATTAAAAACAGAATATGTTTTTACTTGTATTTATAAAATTAAATCACGAGGTGTACCAATAAATATGAATTTATATTAAAAAAAACTTACCAAAACAAAACAACAGACAAGAAAGTGCTACACTCTCCATTTTAGCAAGGTTCTATCTTTAAACGTATGTATCTATAAGCACTATAAGTTGTTTCATTTTCATATCACGATATTTATATACTTTACCCAAGTCGTGAATTTGTATGTTTAATCTCTGATTGGTAAAATGTGAAAATCAATTTAATTGGCCAATCAAAGTCTCAAGGTTTGAGTTTGATACGCCCTGATGCTACTCTAACGAACTGCAAACAGCATGATCGGTGGACAGTCTATAAATCTATTGGATATTGAAATATTTTGTACAAAGTCAGGAACAAGCCAATTGTGTATCGAGTTAGTTTATTGGTCGATTTATTCGAGCGATTGGTTTTGTAATGGTATTTGGACTGATCCGTTTTTTAAATTGTTTTTAGTTTCATTTTTTCGTCAGTATTTTTTTTTTGTAATTAATACATCATAACATAAAATGTATACATGTTAAGTTTTCCTGTTTCGCAATATGCTTACATAATCAATTTTTAAAACAATTGTTCCTCTGATTCCTCTTGTAGTTGATGTAATTCCCTCGGATTCAGTTTGTTACCCAGATTTGTTTTCCTCTCAATCGATTTATTACTTAATAACACCGGTATATACTGTTGCCTTTATTCAATACAAATATACAATTAGTCTCATTACGTGGAGTCTCATGTTATCAAAGGAACACGAAAACCACAATTGAAAACAGAGGCATCAGCAACAAACATAATTTTGATAATATAAGAAAGAATACAAATAGAAAAATCGGACACTTTTAAATTTCAATTTGTCAGAAAATGTGACTCAACAAAATTATGAATGTAAATATTGCTGTTGACATTAAATTTATATAATACCACAGCTTTGTGTAAATGAATAAGGAATTAAAAACTGAAAACAAACAAGGGTAGTTTGAAACTCTATGTCCCAAATTCACACAGTATGTCTAAATATAAGTTGATATAATATAATAAGAAATTTATTCATACAAGCAGCGAGAAGTTAGATAAATATCAAATGCACTAGTTTTTCGTGAACTTTATGGAATCATTTATTTTTTTTGAAATCACTTACAAAAGGTGATCCGAGATATTAGCAACTTCCGTTTGAAGTAATAACTTCATACATGAATTATTTACTTGTTATATGTTATTTTTCAATTTAAACTCAATTTAGCTTGATAAGCAAAATAAATGGTTTAAAGTTGTTTTCATTTAAGGCAGATGGGGTAAATAAATTATAATCCATAGAATTTTTTAATAATTTGCCAAAATGAAGTTTATATTATGCTTTTTAAAAAAAAGTAATAAAAAGAATGGGTCACCGGGCTTTTTTTCATGCTACACGGTGTTCAAAATTGTCAAATTTTGTATAGATTATGCATGGAACCCCAATTTTCTGCAATAAAGCGTAAACTACACCATAGAATTTTGAGATAACATATGAGAAGATAGCTTTAATAGTATGCTTTCAGTTAAGAAAAAGAAAAAATGGGGTCACCGGACCTGTTTTCTTGTTACATAATAAAATAGAGAAATTACTAACACATTCTATTGTAAAAATACCTTAATATGAATTATCTGCCCTTGCATTTGAGTTGCCTCCCCTTATGTGGCAAAGTTAGAAAAAAATTGTTCAAACAAAAACTTTCTGTTTTTTGTAAAATACAATCATAAATATGATAAAACATGTCATTTTCTATGTAGAAGTGGAATTTCTTACACATGAATTATCTACTTCTCTAAAAATTTGCACATTCTATTAAAGATCTAGACCTTGTTTTCTGGTATTTCCAAATCCAAGATGGAGGAAGACACCCTATCTACCTTAATATTATTTCTTTCATCATTCCCTTATCTTGCAATATTCATATGCATTAACCATATTATTCACAAGCAAAATCATGACAAAAAATAAATTAAAAAACAGACAAGCAACAGTGCATAACGACAATTTAACGGTTGATCCATACGAACCCTCCCTAAAACAAAAGTATAATATAGATGCATCGGAAGTTTCTGCAATTCCTGTTCCATTAATGGCACAACCTAAGTATTATCAAATACATTGATGTTTTTGATTTTTTAGATTTTATACCATAGTAATGAACTAGTAAATGTCGCCTGTCGAACTCTAACACAGGGCCTTGGTTGTTCATCAACATCAAACACTACCTTTTGAACACTAATTCTGTGAGTTTGAACCCAAAATATGACATATGTTTGTATCGTTTCTGGAAAACCGACTGCTTCAATCAATTTAACCTGACAAACACAAAATAACCAACAGTGATGAAATTACATCAATTTATCCAAAATCAATACTTTTGATTAATACATGCTTTATAGTCTTGAAAAAAGTAACATAAACATTAAAAGCAGAGTAAATATCTTAAAACCAATTCAACGTTATCATTATAGCAGAAGCATGTTAACATGTAGATTGATTTACATATATCATTGTTAAGTAAACTCTATGAAATCATTTGATAAGTGTATAAACGATCACGTCATGTATTTAAATTTATCACTAGGGGCATATAATTATCAGATTATCAGACTAATAATGGTATTAATCTAAAACAGTCCTTTTAATTCATAATCTGTGGTTTCATTACTTATTTTCTCTTTTTATAGTCTTAATAAGGGTCGCTATAGAAGTGTAAATATACTGCAGTATAACAGCCTGTCGTAAAAGAAGAGGGACGAAAGATACCAAAGGGACAGTCAAACTCATAAATCTAAAACAAACTGACAACGCCATGGCTAAAAATGAAAAAGACAAACAGAAAAACAATAGTACACATGACACAACATAGAAAACTAAAGAATAAACAACACGAACCCCACCAAAAACTAGGGGTGATCGCAGGTGCTCCGGAAGGGTAAGCAGATCCTGCTTCACATGTGGCACCCGTCGTGTTGCTTATTAACTTGATAAGATTATTTGGTCCCATTTTAAAATTATCCATTTATTACACTCTTTTTAAATCTCAATGCAAAGTAGACTTTATAGTGAGAGTGTTTCTGTTGTTCCGTTGTTTTCCTCGTATATTTGATATTTGCCCTCGGTTTTAGTTTTTAACGCGGGATGACTTTTTTCTCAATAAAGTTTTGACTTTTGAACAGTGGTAAACTACTGCCGTCTTTATTTACCAATTGAAGAATGTGCACAGTAAAAAAAAAGTGTAAATAATATCGATGTAGTTAAAAATAAATACATTACATCTTAAAAGAGTGACGAAAGATAGCAGAGGGATAGTCAAACTCATATATTGAACATAACCTGACAACGACATGGCTATAAATTAAAAAACTAACAGATAAATAATAGTTCAGAAGACACAACATATAAAACTTAACTATACTTTATGACGGTATAAACGGGTGTAACAGTATAAGGGAAACAGAAACAGATAGTTTCCTTGCGATAAAGTGTTAAAAATCTGTTTACTAATTTGAATGTGCAGTTTTATTATGCTTGTCAGCAAAATTACGTAGGACAAGAACAAACAGGCGTACACAATTAAATATCAATTTATTGAAGGTCTACGAGATGTTTTGTACGAAAGCGTCTAGCTATAAAAATTAACTAAATGATCAATAATATTGTTTTTAGTGTCCTTTGTTCAAATGGCGTTAAAATAGTTTTGTAATGATTTTGTTTAAGGAGGGGACAGGGGTTAAAATAAAAAAATTTTAAACAACTGTACTATAATGAATTATGACAACTATTTGTTTTAAATTACACACGCGTACGTTGTCGTCTTAAATTATACAATAGTTATCTGTGTATTAGTTTATGACGATTGACCTCATAACATCCTTATTCTTATCACAATGTTATATTTTATATAACTCATGTGGCAAACACTATGAATTGAATTGTAATAAAATTAACGGTACCAATTTTCTTGCACCAGATGCGCATTTCGACAATACACGTCTCTTCAGTGATGCTCGTGGCCAAGATATTTGAAATCCAAAGCTTATATAAAAGATGAAGAGCTATAATCCAAAAGGTCCAAAAAGTATAGCCAAATCCGTGAAAGGAATCAGAGCTTTGCATGAGGGAGATACATTCCTTTATTTATAATCATTTCTAATATTTTGTAACAGCAAATTTTAATAACACAAAAAATCCGTATGTTCATGCCAGTACCGAAGTACTGGATACTGGGCTGGTGATACCCTCGGGGACTAATAGTCCACCAGCAGAGGCATCGACCCAGTGGTAGTAATAAAATTAACGGTACCAATTTTCTTGCACCAGATGTAATTTATACTATCACTTAAAATGTCTACTAAAAACTTACTTTTAAGTATAAAAAACATGATATACAAAGACAAGAGCTGATTATATCAATGCACTATATACTGTGGAAGGTCAATAATAATTCTCACTTAAACAAATCACCAGTGGCGCAAAGATTCTATACAATCAATTAAAATGTATACTTAAAAGGATAAAAAAAACCAAGATATATACAGACACGAGCTGATCATATTAATGCACTATATACTGGGGAAGGTCAATAATAATTCATACTTAGACAAATCACCCGTGGCAAAACGATTTTATGCAATTAGTTCAAATGTCACTAAAACTGATTTATAAACATAAAAAAAACATGATATAAACAGACACGAGCTGATTATATTAATGCTCTATATACAAGGGAATGTCACTGTACTGAACAGATATTTTCCGGACGATGCAGTTATATCGTGTCCCACAATATCATCCTGTCAATTCAGAATGCCTTTTTGTATATTGCTAGCCATTAATATAAACAGATTTAACATTTCTTTAAATGAACCTATATCCAGTATACTGTTGATTTTTTACCATATAACTAAATTGACATTTTATAATAATTTTGTCACGAAACAAATAATTGGACCTGTGATTGTATATGTAATGTCAAATCCATGACCAAGCCCCATATTTAAGAACATAAACTATGTTAGCTACAATGTTTGTTATCGAATTATATAATGATTCACGTTTATAATTGTGATGGTTAGAATAATGTCCATGTAATTCACTATGGTTTGCTAGAACAGATATCATGTGTAATTGTAAAACTTCTTTTACAAATGTATGCTTATGACCTATCATATGTTCGTGAGAGTCACACGACTCGCGTCACAGTTAGAGATGGAACTAGTTTCCCTTCTTCTGTGGTTGTTGATTGGGTTCATTTCAATATATTTTTTTTTCGATCGGTATTGTATTTTTTTTTTTTTTTTTTATGTTTTTGGTACAGTATCTGTTTTCGACGGACACATTATTTTGATATATTCTCTCCCATATTGCTCTGTTATCATTTAGATTACTTTGTCTAATTCGCAAAACAACTCCATGAAACATGATAAATACAAAAGCTAAAATAAAAAAAATCATAAATCAAACATGCAGTACAGTATGACGCAATTATTACTACGCAAAAAATTAGCTAGATAATAAATTCTGGAAATATACAACAAATATATTTTGAACCAGATAATAGTACAGAACATCAGTGTTTATATATTCAAACATATATGATAAGAAGTACGATTAAGGATATTTTTGTTTAGATTAAAACTATTTATTCATAGTGGATTGGGAAACAAGTAATTGCAACTTAGTCTAATCTCTTAACATTTTGTAGGTGCGAGTGCTTACTTGTAGCAGCATAAGCCTGCTCTGCTTTGAATTCTACAGGGGTGCCTTTTACGTGAATGAGATATAACTTATTCTTAACACGGGTCAGCCATTTATCGTCCCCTTCTTACAGACTATAATTTGTTTGCTTAATACCATACTCGTAAATGATGTCAACGGAAAACAGAAAATTCAGTCCCTGAAATTTTCTCCCCGGAAATATTTTCGTGTACCTTTATACCATATCAAAATATTCACAGAAGTGGTAGAAAAATGAATAAAACTTCTTCAATATTTTACCAGTTCTCTTTGAATAAGAGCAAATTTAAAAAGACATGGTTGAACTAATTTGAGAAGGTGACACGTTAAGATGGTCTTGAATGCACTTTACGTTTTATCAACAGATCATTTCCTGTGATATTCTGTCTTTCTTTTATTTTATAACAAACGGTACCTGAGCACGTTAATTGATTAAGGCTGTGGGGCCATTGATAGAAATCAGAAATAAGAAACAATGGGTCTATCGATACCCATGCTACGTACATATTTAAAGACCCCAATGTTGCAAAAAACTTGTCCTATCTCCATGACTAATATGTTGTTGTCCCCTCAGATAAAGCGCTAAACAATATCGTATTTCATTACACAAACAGCTTGATAAATTAATAAGGTAATGACATTTCACTTGAACTTTAGTATTTACCCTCTTGCAATTACAAAAGAGGACATCCTAGATAATCATAGGTCTGTTTTTTGTTCCTTTTGAATTTCAACCGAAGATAAAGAATTGGATCTTCCATCACTTTAATGGATAACTTAACTACATGAATGTCTTCACAAACAATGGTATATTGCTCCAAGTACATCCTTATTGTAAAATTGCTTTTTCTAGAGATGGCGTGAAACTAATGCTCCAAGACTCTTTTGTCAATTGTATTAAAGCATTTGTCTTTTCTACACTATACACAAGTATTCCAAGGATAAAACGGATACAGTTATGTCGGCCTAATATCTTAACTTACATCTAGAAATTGACAATAAGGGTCGGTTGAAAACAAAACTTTACGACAAAAGAGATGATTTTCGCATTCCATTTCTATGTAGCAACCAACATTCCAGCATGGCCAGCATACGTAGTATATTTCTCCCAATTCATTTGATACTCTAGGGTTTGTATGTCTTATCTTGATATATTTGATAGAGGGCTGCTGCTCACACGGAAGCTCTTAAACAACGTGTTTCAATGGTGGAGTTGAAGTCATCCCTTCAAATTTACGGATACCATTACTGGCTGATAGTTATAGAAAAACGTCACACAGACGTCAAAGTGTTAACTTTACACTGATAAATATTGTAAGCAAATTATATTTCAAAACTTACAAAATAGTGAGACAATTTTAATGCAGTTTTGTACCACTTTGCTACGTGAAACATAGCTGTAAATAATTTGGACAATTTCGGAAATTAGATAAACGATTCGATAAACAGAATTTCGGAACTATGGCAGTTAATTTGTCGGACAAACGTTTTGCATATTTAAAAGTAAGAAAAATCAAAACTACCAATAAGATAGTGTTGTTTTGGATAGATAACTGAACATTACCTCTTGTTGAATGTTTAACAACAAATAGCACCACGATAAACAAATCTATAGGAGCAAAGTAAAATATAAGGCTTCTATCATAATTGTATATATCGAAATGCGATGTTCCATGTGTTGTGTCGTGTTTGGTGTTGTTTCCGTTTGTCTTTTTCTTTTTTAGCCATGGCGTTGTCGGTTTGTTTTGGATTTATGAGTTTGACTCTCCCTTTGGTATCTTTCTTCCCTCTTCTTTAATAACGAACTGATACGAACAAGTATAGTTCTATAATATATGTCACAAATTCACACAGTTTGTCTGGATATATGTGTTATAAAATAACGATAAATGTATTCATACAAGTATCGAGCAATTAAATAAATATCATTTGCACTAGTATCTCGTGAATCTTATGTACACATTTCATTTTTTGAAATCACGAATCAACAATTAGATTTGAGATACAAGCATTTTCCGTTTCAAATAACAAATTTCTACATCATGTACATGAATTATATAATATGCAGTTTTTCAATTTAACTCATTTTTGCAAGATAGGCAAACGGGCTTAAATTTGTTTTCATTTGAAATTATGCCTTTAATAATTCTCTATTGTTTATTGAAATGTACATTTATCAAATGTTTATAAAGCACAAAAATGTCAGTATTCACCGCAGAAACTAACAAAACCTTTAAATAGATTTATTAAGAAGGGATATAGTTACGATACTGTTGTCAGGTCATAAAAGATTGTATATTTTGGCGTAAATATTGATTCGTGTACGTCTTTGCATCGAAACTAAACACATTTTTTCAAAAACCAGTTGTTGGCATAGCACGGGTTATGTTCTTCTCATATATGTTATGATGGTATGATACTAAACCCCTAACGGGCAGGATTGTGCCTTATATTCATATGATGAAATCATAATATTTCAATCAGTTTAATTGAAGTCTGGAACTTGCATGTCAGTTAACTGATAGTAGTCTGTTGTTATTTATGTATAATTGTCAGTTTGTTTATTTTCTTTGGTTACATCTTCTCGGACTTCTCTTCAATTGAATTTTAAATTTAAATTAGCTAGAGGTATAGGGGGAGGGTTTAGATCTCATAAACATGTTTAACTCCGCCGTATTCCTGCGCCTGTCCCAAGTCAGGAGCCTCTGGCCTTTGTTAGTCTTGTATTATTTTAATTTTAGTTTCTTGTGTACAACTTGGAAATTAGTATGGCGTTCATTATCACTGAACTAGTATATATTTGTTTAGGGGCCAGCTGAAGGACGCCTCCGGGTGCGGGAATTTCTCGTTACATTGAAGACCTGTTGATGACCTTCTGCTGTTGTTTTTTCTATGGTCGGGTTGTTGTCTCTTTGAAACGTTCCCCATTTCCATTCTCAATTTCATATGCATAAACCATATTATTTACAAACAGGTACATGTACAGATAAAAAGATCCTCTGAGATACCGGTGGAGCAAGGATTGATGTATGTAAAAAAAACATAGGAATTGGCATGACACAATAGAAACAAAACACAGAAGAGCAACAGTGCATGACGACAACTTAACTGTTGATTCATACGAACCCTAACCAAACAAAAGTTAAATATATATGCGTCAGAAGTTTCTGCAACTCCTGTTCCATTAATGGCACCTCCTTAGTATTATCAGATACGTTGATGTGACAAATACTATTTAGATTTTATACCACATTAATGAACTAGTAAATGTCGCCTCTCGAACTCCAACACAGGGCCCTGTCAGTTCGTTTATAGCAATCACTACCCCTTCAACCCTAATCTTTAAAGTTCAAACCTTAAATATGACTTATGTTTTTGTTGTTTCCGGTACAACGAGAGCTTTCAACCAACTTAATATGACAAATACGATATAACCATGAGTGATGAAATTAAATTAATAAAGTGTTATTATTTCCGTCAATAATCCGTTTACAGATTTTAATGTGCAGTTTTATTATGCTTGTCAGCAAAATTACTCTGAACAAGGCCAAAAAGGCGTAGAAAATGAAATATTATTTTTTTAAAGGTCAAAGAAAAGAGGGACGACAGATACCAAAGGGACAGTCATACTCATAAATCTAAAACAAACTGACAATGCCATGACTAAAAATGAAAAAGACGAATAGACAAACAATAGTACACATGACACAACATAGAAAACTAAAGAATTAACAACACAAACCCCACCAAAAACTTGGGGTGATCGCAGGTGCTCTGGAAGGGTAAGCAGATCCTGCTCCACATGTGGCACCCGTCGTGTTGCTTATGTGATAACAAATCTGGTAAATAGTCTAATTCGGTAGGTCACATTCATGAAAGGGAAGGGGATTGTAGGTACGACGTAAGGAACATATCCGATATCATTTGTGAAACGGTTATTCCATAACGGTCAACCGACTCGTGATGGCGTCCGTAAAATTCACGAGGGGATGATTTCAACTTCACCATTTGGAACTCTTGGTTTGATAGCTTCCTTGTGAGCAGCAACCCTCTATTAAGAAAATCTTGATCGGAAATACAAGCACTGTAATATCGTATCAATTGGGTGATATTTCTCCGTAAGCAGGTGATGCTGGAATGTTGTTACTTAGAAATGGACAGTTCACAATTGGAAAGCTGAAATCATCACGTCAATGAGACGTTTTGTACGAAAGCGTCTAGCTATAAAATTTAACTTAATGATCAATAATATTGATTCCTTGAATTATGGTGTTCTTTGTTGAAATATCATTAAAATAGGTTTATCAATTTAAGAGGTATGAATATTTTTTTTGAATATTGAAATGGTTTGGGTTTTTTTTAACAACGATACCATAATTAATTAATAATGACAACCACAATTGTTTGGAAGTAGTCTCAATATATACAAGAGTTAACTATGTAGTAGTTTATGACCATTGACTTTATAAAATCCATTCTCTGATCACAAGGTTATCAGGAAAATAATATTTCATATAACCATGATAGCTCTTGTGGCAAATAATATTATTTGAATTGCAATTTTTATTTATACAAATCAACCGTGGCAAATCTATTTAAAAAAACAAGGATATACACAGACACGTGCACGAGCTGCTTCTATTAATGCACTATAAACCGGCAAATGTGACTGCACTGAAAATATGATAGATATTTTCAAGACGATAAATTTATTTTAGAATGCCTTTGTGTATATTGCTAGTCAGATTCAAAATCTATTTCAATGGACATATAACTGAATCGACATTTTATAATAATTTTGTCACGAAACAAATAAATTGACCTGTGATTATATATGTAATGTTCTATACATGATCAAGCCCCATATTTGAGCATATAAGCTATATTTTCTACCTACAATGAATGTTATCGTATTATATAACGATCCACTATTATGGTTGTGTTGGTTAGAAAATCTTCATTTAGTTTAATATGTTTTGCTATAAAACTATATTTGTTCCATACAACCGTTAGCATGTGTAATTTTAAAATTGATAGACAGATGGAAGCAAAATGACCTATCAATTATTTGTAAGGTTAAAATAAACTGCGTCACAGGAAGAGATACAATATTATCCCCTTCTTTTTTCTATTGTATTAAAGCGCATATGGTACACTCCTTGTAAAGTTATTTTATTGCAAATAGCTCAAGTCAGAATTATTAGTTAAGTTGTATGTTGTAAGCTGGAATCAAATCATCATGAGGAGTCAACTTGTCGGAATGATGAAGAACAAGTTGCATTAAAATGTCGACTTTCTAATATAAACAATGATGAATGTTTGAATTCAACTTGTTAAGTGATAAAGTCGACAAGTTGTTTATTTGATGATGAGGTAAAAGAACGTGAATATTTTGAAATAAACATAGGTCTATTTTTAAATCGATTTCAATCTATGGTTTGTTTAATGTGCTTCATATGAGTGTGGATATCCGATGAGCTCAATTTAAAATTAAAGTCCGAGTTGATGTTCAGAGTTATTTGGTATTAAAAGAGAGAACAGCAGTCAAATTTAAGAAAAAAGTACTAAAAAAGTCAATAAATTCTTGAAGGATTCCACACAACTCTCTGTCCCGCATGAGATATAATTAGCTGCTGTCAATGTAAAATTGTAATTGTAATTTACTTTGTCTGTATATTTTTTTTCTGGAGATAATTATCTTGATCTGAAAGATTTACTTCAATACCAGTTTTATAACAATTCATGAAGATTTATAAATTATCAGTTCAAAACAGTTTTACTAATGCAAAAATAAATTGTCCTGTTCCCTTTTATCTTTGTAGAATCGAAGTGAATCGTACATAAAGGAAGCGCACAGGAAGGGATCAGTTGGCTAATCATTACCGCAGAGTAAGCTATGAAAGAAACCGAAATGACATGTACCACAACAAGAAACCTAACTATCTTAATGACGAAGACGCCGACGCCTCTCCTTAATAAAGTAAGTAGATGTGGTGTTATTGTCAATGATACAGCTAGCCACCAGAGTGTAAATGAAAAGGATGTAAGCAATCATAGATAGACGTACAGCATTAAACAAATCGTATAGTCCGGAATAAAAGTCAATCAAGTAGAAATGAAAAACAATTTAAACGTGAAATGAAGCGGCCTAATGCCCTTATGTGTATGAATGAATAAATACTTTATTAAAATGCAACCTGAATTGCCATAATATCATGAATATAATACATATGTTATGAACATTGTTATTTTCAGACAGCCTTATAGGCTTACGAAGCATTGTCAATCTTAAACCGTATTATACATGTACCAATACATTTGATTTGATATCAACTATTAAATTTTACAGCTCTTACGAAATATTGTTTTGTTAAAGTAAAAGTGTTTATGTAACATCTTGTCTTATCCTTAAACAGTCGATGCTAAAGTTTGCCACAGTTTTCGGGATGCTCGTCAACAGTTCTTTTAGTGCTTCTTCACGGGAGATTAAATAACAGAGGTGAGTTCACGTCTGAGTTCGTTCATTCTAGCAGAGTAACGGTCACATAAAAGCAAAAATAATAAAAGAACTTTGCCTTTGTGCTTCAGTTAATACTCCACACTATAGAGTTACTTCAATATTCAAACACAGTTGTCAAAGATCACTATAATTGTAATATGCAAGTATTACACACTTTATCGCGCAATTAGGACGGTTTAACATTAGAGAGTCCCTTTCAAATTGTTGTATAACGATTTTCTATATATTTTTCATATGAATCGTCCAGAGTAGTGAAATAAGCCATAGAGGGGGTTGGGGAACTCGTGGGAACAATTTAGTTGATGATATAAAGAATCACTAAAGCATGACTTGATACTCCCTTTTGGTCAACTAGCGCTCCTACCAACTTATGAAAAGTTATGGATCCGCCACTGTAGCTAAACATATAGAGGGACGAAATAAATTATTACATTAATCTAACTTAAAAATTTGACTTTTCATATAAACCAATATATACAGACTGCATGTGTGTGAGTTTGATTTTGGAGATTAAATATATCAAGGTAGCACAATACAAAGATTTTATAACTCCAACTCCCAAGTTTTAAAAAGCTATAACATTCTTAATAATGCTTGAAAATTTATAAAAGTGGTAGTTATGGATAGCTAACATATTACTCTTTCAAATTAATGCAATGTTAGTATTCGGCAACACTTATGTAATCAATTATACTGTGTCTAAAATATCTTTCACCAAATTTCATCTTTCAATTGAAATTAGGTTCTACATATGTGTTCAGATTTTAGATAGAATGTATACATTTTACACCTTATTGAACATTATCTTCTTTTATGTGGTTAGAATGTTGCACTTATTAGAGATTTATGAGAGAATAGAATACTATAGGGACAATTTGAGACACCGTTATAAAGCCCATTATGTGTTGATTAAGATTTCGTTAAAATTTTCTGTATACTGTAGTTAAAAAGTTGATAGACCTAAATTCATTGGAGTGAACTGACCAAGATTTTGCCACTAATTACATAATAATTGATTTCATAATAATTGCATAATAACAATGTTGCATTCATTTGAAAGATTAATCTTTTATCTACAAAGCTTTTTTCGGATATGATTTTTCCTGGTAACAGAGAGATAACCAATGTTGACCTAAGCTATATTTCATGTTGCCCATAATGTATTATTAAAGTTATACATTCTGGATTGGTTTTTTTTTAACAATGAAAACATATGGCCATAATTTTTTTTTTTAAATGTCTAAAATGTGACTGTGTTTAGAACAATGGGTGACAGAATTAAAAACAAAAAAGATACAAGGTACATAATTGAGGTTCCAATCTGAATTCAGACACGCCTGTGTTATAGAGTAAGTCATATATTAAACAAGCTATTTCTGAAGTAATATTCCTTTATTATAACACATAATATAACACGATAAATATATCGGTAATGAATTGTAATTTTTACTAAATTGGTTTGATACTGTTTACTGTTTAAGCGGTTGAAATCAATTCATTACTTTACGTAAGTCGCTCAAACAGAAGGTGATATGTCATTTTCAATGATTGATTGACCAACTCAAACTTTGTAATTATCAAAAACGTTTTCAAAGGAATTTGGTCATACATGTAACTATGTACCTAAACATATGGTTACGTAAAGCAAGTTATACAAAAATGGAAACAACACATTTAAAAAGTTCTTCGATTTGCATTTATAATTTGGATAAATAAGGGTTTTTAACCCCTGTGCATTTGCCCTACTGTTTATCGCGTATAACACTATAAGACCGCAAAACGAGTGAGGTATGTATAAGGAATGATGAACAAGCGGGTGACATAATTGTATACACCAAATTCAAGCATTAAATGTCTTTACAAGTAGCAGGATGAATCATGTTTGAGATTATATGATGCATACTTCAACTTGAAACAGTGTATTCTTTGACAGTAGAACTAAACATGTGTTAATCACCGGTATAGTGTACCTCAAATTAATAGTAAAGAGAGAACTTTTTTTTAAATTATTATCAGAATATGGCTTTAAAAGAGATCAATTTCAATATTATTTGGAAGTAGATGCTTTTTATGTGATTTCAGAGAAGTTTGTCTCATCCCCACAAGAATGAATGAGGATGAGGGTAAATTTTACCTTGCCCGTCTATGACGTCCAGGCACGGACGGAATGTTCAAAAGTACCCTATAGTATTTATAAGATGATAAAATATTTTTTTATATTCAATTTTGTAAATGTTGATGTTAAACATTTCAAAACAAATAAATGAAATTATAGAAATACATCATTTTTTTTACATTAACCAAATAAAGCAATTAAAATAGTAAGATCTAGTACATTTAAAGATTTTGTATCAATTTTAATCTAAATAGAGTCCTCGGAAAAATGCACAAACTACTTGATTTTCATAGCTCATAATTAACGTGTTCACAAATTAATATGATATGGTTGTTAAACCTTATAACCATCTAACAGTTTAAGACACATGATACCTCGTGTGCTTGCATTTACTTACCCAAATAGATAAACACAAAATTAAATCATAAACATTTTGACATATTGTCGACATTTTATTCATGTTAGAATTATAATACTTTCGCAAATTTCGTTTAAGATTTGACTAAATACCGATATCCCGATATCGCCAGAAAAATATGCTACATTATTCAAATAGTCAATCGAAAACTCCCACAAAATCGGATAAAAGAATAAACTTGATTAACTATCATGTCAAGCGTGTATTTGTATCTGAAAGTCTGACTGTTAACTGCACTACGTTTATTGACTGAACTAGAAAGTTCAACCTTTTGATCATTCTCTTTTTTTGCCTAAATTTTCTAAAATCTGTTCGGTTCATGCATTTTTCGTTGCGCGAACGAACTACCATACCTTCCGTGGCGAACTTCGCCCGTTGCCAGATATATATGCGAGCTTTTATATATTTTACAACTTAAATATAAACTGGAATACAAAATATAGTAGTGAAAAATATTACCTTTTACAGCATAGAAGAATTAAGCTTTAAACTAAATTAAAACAAAATGGAATACCCCTCCTCCATTCAGACCATCATGGACTTATGGTAAAAGTCGGATATAAAACAGGTACTGCTGTTGCAGTTTTATTCATCATTTATGTCATATTTGACTAAATAAAGACAACAGTAGCAGACCGCTGTTCAAAACACAAAATCGATTAAGAGCTCGAGTAAACAATTCAGTGTTACAAAGAAAAACAGAAGGAAACACAACAAATATAGGAGGATTACAGTAGAACGACATAAGCAAACGCCAGTATGCATACAAACGGATTAATGGACAGCAATTGTCATTTTTCTGTCTTGATACAGGATATTACAAGGGCTAAAAGAACTGTATAGAAGGTTGAACTTACATGGATAGACTTTTAGAAAATTACAACCAATATTTATTTAAAGTTACTAAAGATAGATTCACCTTACTGATAAAGCATGTTAACTCAAATTATTGTAATTAGAGTTAGCGCACTTTGAGAATATTCAGGTACGTTTTTACATTGCCAGTAATGTATGTTAATTTGAATGAGGTACGGCCTTCTGATTAAACGGAAAGATCAAGCTTACAAAATACCCTGTATTGATTAATATATGAACCAGGAACTTATGATAATAATTCGGCGAAATCAATACCTATTCGTCCGAAATTCTCACTAGGAAGAACTTTGACAGGTAAAATCTACACTTCTGTTTCGATATAAAGTAAGATGTGTTACACTTAATCTTGCATTTACTATTTAAAAAAGTGCAAAAAAATATAACAAAACCAAAAAAGAAGAAAACGAGAGACAAATAAAAAAAAGCATAACAGGAAAACAAGTATTAACATGATTAGTTGGATGGTATAGGGCTAATAAAACGTGATAAAGGTAGAATGGCGTGTCCTTTTCTGCGTATACCCTTGTTTAGATATATTTTTTATCAAATTATTGTTCAATATAAAGCGGCACATCTCAACATTTTAAGATTAAACTACTTTTAGTATAAAAAAAAGTTTTTTAAAGTATATATATAACATTTTCAGAAAAACCTTTTTAAAATCAGTGACAGATCATTATATTGAATTGATTGGACGAATAATGTCTTTTAGATTTTCAAGACCAAAAGCAAGTGAATCCTATTGTCGTGTGTTTAAGTGAAGGTTTGGATATAGATTCTCTAGGTGTTCGACAACTGGAAGGTTTGTTTTTAATTTTCTCTAAAGTATCGTCTGTGAGACACACAACATTGACACCTCAATCTCTATATTAAGCCTGCAATTGATTGCGGAAACATATATAAACTAAATCACTGATATATCCCTTCCATAAAAGTTAAAAAAAAACGTGAAAAAGAATGTGGTAACGTTAAAATTTTATCTATTGGTAACAAAAGTACAGTGAAGATTATTATCATACAGCAATAATTTAATTTGGGATGTAAAGCGTCTTCTGATTTTTGTTTATCATATCATAAACACAACGTTTTTTCATGATTTCCACCGGTCTAAAATGGAATTTAGAACTAAATTATAAGAAATAACTGTAATACTTTGTCAGTCTATTCGAAATAACATAAAACATGTGGTGCACACTGTTAAATAATCCGCTATTCAGCTAGGTGCACACATTTTTTATTTCTACATAGAACAAGGTATTAAATAAAACTGGAAATCAACATCAATTCTAGAAAACCTCCATTTCTTCTTACCTCTTAATTTCATGGTGTTAGTTCAATTATTTTTTAATTTGATGTAATTACCTTTTTTTTCTGTTTAGTTGTTTTTTTTCATATTCAACCTATTAATTATGTTTTACATACATATTGTGCATTATAACTTACCTTAGGAAATAAATTGCAAAACTTGATAGTATGGCTTAACCTTTTCATGATTTGTAAACATGAAAACTTAGAAACTAAGCTTACTCCATGCATGCATGGACGAAGGTAACTTACGTTAACTTAGTCCATGCATGCATGGACTAACACAACAGACTTAGTCCATGCATGCATGCACTAAGGCAACTAACCCTAACTTAGTCCATGCTTGCATGGACTAACACAACAGACTTAGTCCATGCATGCATGGACGAAGGCAACCAAGGCTAACTTAGTCCATGATTGCATGGACGAAGGCAACTAAAATTAACTTTTTTAAAGTTTAAAAAATTTATAAATGCAAAATATTTCAAAAAAATCAAATTTTTCAAAAATTAAAAAAAAAAATATTTTAAAAAAAATTTCTTTTAAAATTTAATTCATATAAAAATAAATGAAAAAAACATGAAAAATTTACAAAATTATTTTTTTCCAAAATGCTGAAAAAAGTTTAAATTCCATTTTTTTTCATTCAAAATTACACAAAAAGAAGAAAAAAATTGTTAATTATCACCACCAGATATAGGTACCCTTGGATATAGGTATAAATACCACATGAGAATATTCACGTCTGCCAAAAGATTGGAATGTGTTCACATTTCATTTCAATGGTAAAAACTCTTCACTGAACAGATCAGTTGGAGACGGTCAGTTGGAGGTGATTTGTTTAACATAACCTGGACAGTAGCTGCAATTAGTTCCTGAAAGTTCCTAATCATTTAGTAGTGGTAAGTGTTATTTTAGTTTGTTGTTATTATATCTGTAATAAACATGTTTTGTTGCACTATGATTTTTGCCTTTGTCTCAATAGCAGCTAACTTTTTGTATATATTGTACATGTACATGCATTTAGTCGTCAAATCATCAAACCAACAATGTAAGATCTGTAAATTTGCTTTCACAAATTTTTTGTTCTTCCCATGCCGGGATTCTAATCCATGCTACTGAGATATTGTGACACCAAATCTGTACAATTTTTAAACACCAGAGAAGAGCAGATGATTTAAACACTTTTGTGTAATCCAGCATTATATAAGATGTTTTTGTGTCTAATGTTATTATTGCAGTTTGAGCATTCAAAAACATGTTCATTATGTCCACTGGTTGTGTTTGGTTGCTGTCTGCCATATTAAATGGATTTCCTTTTTTTGTTATTTGCTTAAATTTGTCTATTAGCTTTCTCTTTTGAAATTAAATAAAAACAGTTCACAAATTAAGTGTGCTGGGCTTATTTTAATTAACCTTCATAAGAAACATACTAACAAAAATTTGAAAGCAAAGGATGTAGATACCATTATCTTGGGACTTAATAAGCCCATGTATAACGATCTTTAAATTCAGGCTTTTGCTCATTGTTGAAGACTTCAGGTGAACTGTACTTGTTTACATCAGTGCCCTACTATGTAGGGCTAGTAGTTGTCTCAATTGCAATCATTCAATGTATCCTTGCTTTTGTATCATTTAAAGACTTCAATTCTTTAATCATTTCAGTTAACACATTTTAATTTCAAAACATTCAACAGATATTTCCAAATAACGAATTTTGTAAACAACAGATATAATTGGTAACTGGTAATTATTTTACATTCAATATGTTTTTATATTTATCAAGAGGCATCATAATCATGTTCATTTAATTCTTTCCTTGTCAGACTGTGACTGATCTCAATTAAAACCAGTGAAAATTGCAAGTAGCTTTTGGTTTCTAGTAGTACTATTTTGATAAGATGTGTAATTTGTCGTCATTTCTTTTGATGTTCTGTCATATCCAGTCAGACTATTTCACATGTTGAACTTTACTCACAATTATATTTCATCTGTAAATGCTAAATTATGCAACTTCTAATGCAGGGAGACATGAGGGTTTAATACTAATTTTTCAAATGTATAACTAGTTTTTATCTAATACAGTATATTTTTTATATCAAAATAAAAATAACTAAAACTGAGTATTTAATAACAATATTTATTTGCAATTTTTTTCGTTATCTAACTTCAGTTTGCCTCAACTAAATGTTATGAAACTTATAAATCTAGGAAATTTGTAGAACATATTGTTGTTAATTGACCATGTTGATTTGCCATAATTTATCACATTCACACATATTCATTGCAAAAACATCTTCTTTTTCATAAGTGTCTACAGGAGCTTGTGTTTCTGTATCTTTTCTTTAAAGAATCATCATGATAGCTTCTGTTCCCTTCACATTCGAGACATAAATGAGATCTTCAGGAAAATATCTACTCCTTATATCTTAATCTGAAAAAACAAAACAAAAAATATGCTTTGACATAGTTTGACATATTTTTACAAGATTGTACATACTGAATTCAGAAATGTCTTGCCTGCTTTATGGTCATGATTGAACTTTCTGTTGCATGTTTCAATCTGAAGAATATACCACAATTAGTTCCTAAAACATATACACATGACTAAATTGTTCTTCCAACATGATTTTTATTTATTTACTAATCAAGGTGAGAGTAGACAATGAAAAGTAGATAAACATATATAGATTACCGTAGCTTCTCAACTTTAATTTGATATCAACAAAATGTATTGTGGCAATTTCTCAAATATCAGTGGTGGATCCAAGGGGAGGGTTCCGGTGGTTGAAACCCCCTTTTTTTGAGACGATCAATGCACTTGAATGGAGACATATAGTTTGAACCCCCCCTTTAGAAATGTCTGGATTCACCCCTGAATATAATACAGGTTACCTAATCATCACAGTTGGTGTATTGTAATAAACGATTAAAACTCAATACTTTGCGTTGTGTTACTTTTATGCTCAAAATCTATATCGAAGGCGCCCATACAAAGGTACAAAGTAACGTCATAAACATAAGACGTAAATACGGGAAACATAACGTTAACGTTTGCATAATATTCTCAACATACTGGGGGGCCGCAAAAGTATATCTTTGTATAAATTTCAAATATTTCTTTAAATGTCCATATATGAAACGAAAAAATATGATGGGCAATTACTGTCTCTTGAAATCACTATGATAAAATTGAAAATTAACAGTCTCTATAACGATTTTCAAATCGAACACAACATTAATGTTTAAGAATTTGTATAAGTTTTAAGATGTTTTTCGCATAGGCACTGTTCTTCTGGTATCCACTTCATTCGTCTCATCTGCTGTATTTGGTAGGTCCTCTTTGTTGATCTCTAGCGGATAAAGTTTGACGATCTGGGAAAATTGCTTTTTTCCACCGAGTTCGTGGTTTTTCGTCATAAACTTGTACAATATCTCCGACACAGATGTTGATTCTGTTGTCCCTTCTATTTTCATGAAACTCTATAACGTGATCAGTTCTCTGTTTTGTAATAACATTTATTGGTAAGGTCTCATGGTCATGTTTCCATGGCAACTTCGGTACGTATCTATTTTCATGAAATTCTACTGATGATTTTCGGTACATATTTTCATCTTCATGTTTTGTGTCGACTTCTCCTAGTGACTCTATTTTAAACTCTTCCGGTTTAGGATTTGTCAAAATGTTGAACATTCCTACTAGTCCCGATTTACGATTCACATCTGGTGATGTCGGACCAGACAACAGGTAACCAAGTTTAGACTTAACAGCTGTCGGACCTATTCCTCTAATAACGGTATCCTCTACAAAATCCCAGTAAAAATCAGCTCCTATCAGTAAAGATATTCTAAAATTGTTGTCGTTCGTGATCGGGTGCGCTAATCTTAATCCTTTTAAATGTTTGCAATCTCGGGTTTTATTTGCACTATAATTTGTAATCGGATTTGCTATAGTTGGAACTACTAAAACTTCAATGGGTATTTTCTCTCCTTCTATTGGCTCAACGTATATAATTGCTTTCGGTAAGTGTTGGACTCTAGTGCTTGTATTTCCAAATGTAGAAAGATTGATCAATTCGGTACCTTCTGCCTTTATGTCTAGTTTTGAAGCTAATTCCTCGGTCATGAAAGAACGCTGTGCTCCTTCATCGAACAATATATTCGTGTTCATTCCTTGATGTTCACTCCAAACGGGTGCTACGGCGGTTTTCAATAATATGCTAGAACAGGATTGCATTGTGGACGAATGAAAACTTGTGGCAGTGGCAACACTTTCATTGTTGACTACGGCGTTAACTGACGTATCATATCTACTTACATTAGCGGTTTTATCAAAGTACGATCTGTCGGTATTTTGGGTACATATACTAGTATGGTGATTCTTGTTACAGAATCTGCAACGAAATTGAGATCTACATTCACATGCGCGGTGCGATCCCAAGCAATTAAAGCATAAGTGCTTGTGTTTAATAATTGTTATCCGGTGTTCATAATCTGGAACCTTTAAGCATTTTGCGGGGTCGTGCATATCGTTGCAATAAATACAAGGTTTCTGACGAATGTTTGTGCTTTGGCGGTAATCTAATCTATCTTGTGTTCGCGGGTAATCTCTCGTATCGGCGCTTGTCAATAATGACGCTATAGACGGTAAATTTGCATTTACTTCTTCGGTTTCAAATCTATCTTGTATTTGCGTGTAGTCTCTATTATTGGCGATAGTAAAAAATGACGCTGTAGACGGTAAGGTGTCAATAAATACATCGGTGCGTTTCTCTCCGGCTTCTAAAATTGTGATTTCTTTCAATATCCCATATCTTAATCCTTTTAATTCCCAATTATCGGTCCCGTTTTCTCTGGCTAAGTTTTGTCTTACAGCTGACGGTAGCTTATTCAAGATGATTGGGATGAGCAGTGCGCCATATGAATCTCCCGATCTGCCTAACGATTCTAGGCCTCTTATATATGCTTCTTGTTTGTCGTAATAATTACGGAGGCTAATAAGGTTGTATTGTGGTGCGGGAAGGTCTAACAGGGCTTGCATGTAGGCATTCGTGATTTTGTGTGGCTGACCAAAACGTTCTTTTAACAATTTTATAGCTTCCGTATAATTATTATTTGTGAGCGGTAGTCCATCAATGCATCTAACGGCTTCATTACTAAGTTGCGATTTCAAATATGTGAACTTCTGTATGTCAGTGAGTGTGGGATTATAGTGTACAGATGATTCGAACGAGTCCCAAAAAGTTTGCCACATGAGTGTTTCTCCTGTAAATGTAGGTAAGGTGAGTTTCGGAAGTTGGTGATTTTGTGTAACGTTGGGCGGAACATGGTACATTTGTTGTTGAACAGAGCTAAACGTATTTTCTACTGAACTATGCTGATTTGTATTTTCCGTTGATTGATTACTCAGATTAGGTAAGGTGGTACTATTTGAAGTTGGCGAATTTGAGTATTTTTTACGAATGTGTCTTATTTTTGTATTCAGAAAGAATTTATACTCATCTGTCTGTAGAATTTCATCCTCAACATCCTCATCCTTTGTTAAATTAAGAATTTCTTCATTCAAAGCACTAATAATCTTCTGTTTTTGCGAAAGTGTTTCTAATAATTCTGTACTTTCTTCTATCTCCAAATCCTGCTCTTCTTCCGTTTTTCTCAAAAGTCTTGTTACAGCACTTTTATGGCCTGCTCTCACCGCTTTCAGTTTACTTTCCATGGCGTCACGGCACCAAAATGTATTGTAATAAACGATTAAAACTCAATACTTTGCGTTGTGTTACTTTTATGCTCAAAATCTATATCGAAGGCGCCCATACAAAGGTACAAAGTAACGTCATAAACATAAGACGTAAATACGGGAAACATAACGTTAACGTTTGCATAATATTCTCAACAGTTGGTTGACCACTATGGATAAACCATTTCACAGATGATATCGGATGTTTCTTACTTCGTACCTACAATCCCCTTTCCTTTTCATGAATGTGACCTACCGAAATAGACTATATACCAAGTTTGTAATAACATGTGCAACACGAAGGGTGCCACATGTGGAGCAGGATCTGCTTACCCTTCAGGAGACCCTGAGATCAACCCCAGTTTTTGGTGGGGTTTGTGTGGCTCAGTTTTTAGTTTTTAATGTTGTTTCTAGTGTACTATTAATTGTCTGTTTGTCTTTTTCATTTTAAGCCATGGCGTTGTCAGTTTATTTTCGATTTATGAGTTTGAATGTTGCTATGGTATATTTCACCCCTCTTATTTTTAACAGGAGGTTTTAAAATAAGCTGTAATTAGCAATGGATGTTAGTAGCCTTTTTATTCTTTTAAATTAAAACTAGTCTGAAGTACTGAACCATGTTTGATTGAAATATTTGTAGATGCTATAATGACACACTTCTTCAAACATCAGTAACAGTTATAATCATACCTTTGCTGACTTCAGCATTTGGTTATGTCTTCAGTTTCTTTTCTCATCTGTCATAGTATCAATATTATATATGTAGCATACCACCATCTTGATGCATTCTGTATTACAAATAGTTACAGCAGTTTTATCGTAGCAATCTTTTGGTGTTTTTTTTTATCAGGAACTACATGTTCTATATTCTGGAAATCTTACAATGCATGGAAAAGCTGAAATTATAAATTAGGTAAATAAATTTTAATTAATATGAAACGACACAATCAGCTTTATTAATGATAAATGTGTACCAAGTTTCAAATTGATTGGACTTTAACTTCATCAAAAACTACCTTGACTAAAAAAACTTTAACCTGAAACTGAGGGAACACTTTTAATTTCTATGTTCAGTGAACCATAAAAATGGGGTCAAAAGTCTTTCATTTTGTTTGTTTTAAAATAAGAAAGATCATGTCATAAGGAACATTTGTAGTAAGTTTCAAGTTGATTGGACTTCAGCTTCATCAAAAACTATCTTGACCAAAAACATTAACCTGAAGTGGGAAGAATGGATGGACAGACAAACAAACAGACGAAAGGATGCACAGACTAGAAAAACATAATGCTTCTCTACTATTGTAGGTAGAGCATACAAATTCATAAAAGAACTAGCAAAAAAAGGCACCAACAAAAAGAAACATATCTAAAGTAATTGTCCATTAACAGGAAACCCTTGTTTTTCCCCCTTTGTTGCTCCTAATTCATAAACAGATTGAGTCATAACTCCAATATTCCAACCCTAACTATCCTTTGGAGTTTTGTGGTGTGGAAACTTCAGGCAATTCTATAAACTGTTCTACAAATTATTGTCTGGACAATAGAAAATTGATTATTTGGGCCCCTTTTATACCCCTTTTTCCTACACCAAAGGGACCATAAATTAACCCCCAAATCAATCCAAACCTTCCTTTTTGTGGTTTCAAACTTCAAAGATTTATATTTACTTATGCTAAAACTATTGGCATTTTTTTTAATTAAACTTAAGTTATTGGCAAATTTGCAATGGATTTTATTAATACCGAAGTTATATATGTTGGTAAATTTCAAAATCACATCTTTAAGGTGGTACCCAACACTTGAACTAAAATTAATTTGGCTCGTTTAATTTTCTTAAAATTTTGACAAAGTATTTACTTTGACCCTTTGACAAAAATATAAAAATTTAAATTTTTTTGAACCAACCGTTTTATCAGAAAAATTACACTGGTTATATAGCAGTTTGACAAACACTCATTTTGATCATTGAAAAGCTTAATATCCCTTTAACAACACAACGTAATTAAAACGTTTAGCTGACTTTACAGAGTTATCTCCCTGTAGTGTTAGGTACCACCTTAAAAGTTGTGTGAAATAATTCAAATATAACTTTTGGATTACCTCCCTTACACAGCTTTCAAATTGTCTTGACTATCCTTTAACCAGAAAAATAATTGTTTTTCATCTTTTTTGCCCCTTATTCATAAATGGTTTCATCCCATAGTAGTATAGAGCATTGGGGTATAATTTCAGAAAGATCATACACTTTTACACAAGTCATTAACTTAAAACTACAAAAATGCTTGTGTTTGGCCCATCATTCTTGACTGTTTGCCCCATAACCCTAAAAATAAATTCCAACCTTCTTCAAATCTTATAATATTTAACATTGTGGTACAATTTCAGAGGAATTGAAATACTTATACACAACTTATTGTCCTGAAACTAGATAAATGCTTGTTTTGGTCCCCTTATCCTAAACCTTAGGGACCATAACCCCAAATATCAATCCCAAGCTTCCTTTTGTTGTTTTAAACATTGTGTTAAAATTCTATTCATTTCTATTAACATGATTAACTTATACTAAAGTTATTATCTGGAAACCATCCGTCTTTGAACGATGCTCAGCTGACCACAAAGACGATGTGATACCAATATAATTATATGATTGCAAAAATTTTATGGTTGTATAAAAAGGTATTCTAGACTTTAAACTAGAGGCTCTAAAGAACCTGTGTCGCTCACCTTGGTCTACATGTATGTGAATATTAAAAAATTTGTAAGGGTTCCACGGAACCCAGTGTCTCGCCTACTTCTGCTGTTAATGGCAGACTCAACAAAAATGAGGAAAAACATCAATAAAAATTTCCCTCTCGATACTGTCTTTTGATTGAAAGAAGCTTCCAAGTTTGGTAAAAAATTCAGGATAGTTTATGAATCTAATAAATGTTTTATAAACTTTAACTGCAGACTGTATGTAATGTTAACTGGAAGAAAAACTAAGTCCATTTATAAGTAAAATACGGAAAAAGTGATTTTTTTTTTTACAAAATTTTCTTCTTGATACTATCTTATGATCATAAACAAGCTTCTGTCCAAGTTTGGTACAAATCAAGGATAGTTTATGAAAGTTATTAAAATTTTAAAAACTTTAACCACAGAGTGAATGTAATGTTTCCTCGCAGAAAAACTAAGTCCATTTATAAGTAAAATACGGAAAAAATGGAATTTTATTTTTACAAAATTTACTTCTGGATACTTTCTTATGATCATAAACAAGCTTCTGTCCAAGTTTGGTAGAAATTCAGTATAGTTTAAGAAAGTTATTAAAATTTCAAAAACTTTAACCACAGAGTGAATATTTGTGGACGCCGCCGACGACGACGACGACGGAATGTAGGATCGCTTAGTCTCGCTTTTTCGACAAAAGTCGAAGGCTCGACAACAAAGGAAGCAGATGGATTCATGACAAAATTGTGTTTTGGTGATGGTGATGTGTTTGTACATCTTACTTTACTGAACATTCTTGCTGCTTAAAATTATCTCTATATATATTAAACTTGACCCAGTAGTTTTAGTGGAAAATGTTAGTAAAAATTTAAAAATTTTATGAAAATTGTTAAAAATTGACTATAAAGGACAATAACTCCATAGGGGATTAATTGA
This sequence comes from Mytilus galloprovincialis, assembly GCF_965363235.1. NCBI lineage: Eukaryota > Metazoa > Mollusca > Bivalvia > Mytilida > Mytilidae > Mytilus > Mytilus galloprovincialis. The sequence goes on from NC_134843.1 coordinate 72,669,881, forward strand.
CCTTGTTGACCATTTCGGTCATGTTGACTTATTTGTAAATCTTTCTTTGCTGAACATTATTGCTGTTTACAGTTTATCTCTATCTATAATAATATTAAAGATAAAAACCAAAAACAGCAAAATTTCCTTAAAATTACTAATTCAGGGGCAGCAACCCAACAATGGGTTGTCTGATTCATCTGAAAATTTCAGGTCAGATAGATCTTCACCTGTTAAACAATTATACCAATTATACCCTTGTCAGATATATGTTCTAAATGCTTTGGTTTTTGAGTTATAAGCCAAAAACTGTATTTTACCCCTATGTTCTATTTTTAGCCATGGCGGCCATCTTGGCTGGATGGCCGGATCATCTGACATATTTTTTAAACAAGATACTACAATGATAATTGTGGCCAAGTTTGGTTTAATTTGGCCCAGTAGTTTCAGAGTTCTAGAAGATTTTTGTAAAGGTAACAACGCCGGATGCAAAGTGATGGGAAAAGCTCACTAGGCCCTTTGGGCTAGGTGAGCTAAACATTACTTTTTTCTAGTTTATAACTGAGTGAAGGCAATATCATATATACCCAATAAATCATCAAATTCGAAACATATTTCTATGTTGATTAAAATGAAGCTTTTTATTATTTGATGAAAATTTTATGTTCGGAGAGCATTTTCCAGTATTCATTTAGGAATTACTTGATCATCAAAAAAGCGGTGTTTAAAATATAATACAGGGGACTCATATTCATTTTAACTTTATTTCGTGCTGCTTCTTTTGATTTTACACAGTTAAGATGGCTCAGACTTATTCAAAGTCTCTATCAGTATCAGAATGCCGTATTATTTTAATCTTTACAAAGAGTACCTCAAATTTGTCGAAAAAAATAGGGGTTCCAGACCATTTAAGCTCAAAATTTTACTTTCAAAATAGGTACAAGCATGTTAAAGGGACCATTTTCAATAAAATGAAAATAGAGGTGCTGACATATTTTTATGGGATATCAAATAAAAACTGTCTGTGACACCTCAGGTGTGACCTGGTCCAAATCTGTAATGTACAAAGCTGAAATATAGCTTCAAATATTAAGCAAATACAAGGACTTATATACATGTATGCGTCCCTGGCAAATACAAGGGTCACCAATAAGGAAAAATAAAATTTTTGCCTTAAAACCCAAATTTTGGCGGGAAAATGGTGAAATTGGGTGAAATGTCAATTTGAGCCTTTAGCAGACCTGTACAGAAATTGCTAACAAAACCACATAGAAGCACATTTCAGAGATGCAAGTAAGAATTGTATAGCTTAAAATTTATAAAAAAAACATAAATATTTAAAAGTTTATAGGAAAGGTAATTCAGTTCAATAACATGTAAATTATTCTCACTGATTTTTGTGATAATTGTCTTTTGATCGATCAATAATAAAAAAACAAACTTTTTGTTTTGATTTATAAGCTAGTACAAATGTAGTAGGCTTGGAATTAATTAATAAAAACAATGATGTCATGGATGTACGAACTGTAAATCACGAAAACAGGAATTTAATACAAGGATTTACAAGTTCGTTTAAAATTACATTTTGTATATATTCTGAGACTTGTATTAAAAAACAAAATTATTTTGTTAAAAAATACCAATGAAGATAAATTAATACATTGTACTCCAGTGTTCTAGCTACTATCATGACAGTGACTAAGCAAATAGATAATAAATTGGTTGTGGCAATACAAAAATTCAGCAAATTTTTCAACAAACTTTAACATGTAATGTTCAAATAATTAATATTATGCAACTGGAGTACAAAAAAAAAATCAGAGCAAATTGATCCAGGGCGAACAAGTACAATTGTGAGTGATAAATTTGTCCTGGTAAAATATGTCAGGACGGACAAATATTACTATATAGTATAAAAAGTCCATGGTTACAGAATTTACTAGTATATACATGTATTTAGTCCGATATTAGTTATATATGTCCCCAGACAAATTTTCCTAGGTAATCATGTCCTATAAAATCCTATAAAAGATTCAATTACTTGCATTTGCAAATTTAAATCTTATGTTTTAGTAATGTTTAAGAGTCACATAGTTAAATTTTTGATAAAATTTATGTCCCCAGACTATTAATTTTCCCACAAAGTCATGTTCATGTCATTAGAAGTCCTAGGTTTAAATGTCTATGCCTTTAATTTTTAAAAGTGAATATGAATGTAATATGTTTTAACATTGTTGACAAAACGAAAGAGTTGTGTATCAATCTGTTACAGCTAATTTCCTAAAGCATGTAGAGCAAGACTTAAGTTAGCTTGCTTGCTTTGTATTTAAATTGTACACTCATTAGGATAATATCCAATTAAATTCAAATATTAAATATACAGGTTAAACTATGCCTACATGTATATATATATATTATATAAAGATGACCATCATGTCAATCTTATTAACAAAGCTTGTATAAACAATTATACAAACAAAGAAGGCAAGCCAACCAAAGTTTTGCATTACATGCATTAGGAAATTAGCTGTAAATAAAATTTGTCTCCAGACTAATTTTCCTAGGAAATCATGTCCATGTTATATTTTCCTAGAAAATCATGTCCATGTCATTAGTATTGAACTCCTAGGTAAAAATGTCCTAGTCCAAATAATTATGACAGCTTGAAAGGCTATTATATTTTTTGTCTTTGAAGCCTTACTTCGACGAACTAAGTAAGGCGTCAAAGAAAAAAAATCTAAAAGCCTTTCAACTTACAAGACGTCATAATTTGACGAAGTAAGGCGTCAAAGAAAAAAGATATAATAGCCTATCAAGACGTCATAATTATTTGGACTAAAAATGTCCATGTCTTTTATTATCAAAATGTTATAAGCATGATAAGCAAAGGAAACTGAATATTTATGTTTTTAATAATTAGGTTATTAATGAAATATTCTTAATTTTTATTGGAAAAAAAATTCTTCTATTTTCCAATCTTATCTATAAAAAAAAAATCTTCTATTTTAAATATATTTTATGATACAAAAAAACTATTAGAAAAACAAGTCTTGTGACATATTTTCCTAGGAAAACAAGTTTAATACAAACATAAATTACTAGCTATGGACTGATTTTCCTAGAAACATTTGTCCTGGGACATTAATTCCTAGTAAAATCATGGACATGGACTTAATTACATGTAACTAGGAAAAAAGTCTGGAGAACAAATTTTACAACCGGACCAAATTTACTGTTACACTATTCCAACTAATTATGACGTCTGGCAATTTAAGGCGTCCCATAAAAAAAATAAAAATAGCCTTGCCAGACGTCATAATTATTTGGACTACTGTTACACTAAGACCACAGGCACTAGATGTTCCCCCTTTTATTAATTTCTTGATTAGCTACTGTCACGGTGTATTTGTATATACAGAAGAATTCTAGAGTTTTGTATCACTTTGACAGTCAAATCCCGACACAGTTGTAGGATGGCGTCTCAGAAAAAAATTAAAATAGCCTTGCCAGACGTCATAATTATTTGGACTACTGAGTGACACAGCAGCCCAACCAGAGACATATATACATGTATATATATATATATGTCTCTGGCCCAACCGAGACCAGATACCATTTTTATTCATGAGTTATGATCATTATCAGATATAAATGAGGGGGAGGACAGGGATAAGGGAGACATGGAGAAAGGAGGTAGGAGAAAGGGGTGGGAGAAAGGAGAGGAAGGTTGGGAAAAAGGAGAAGTTGGAGAAAAAAATAAAATATGAAAAAATAAAATATCTCTTTTTTCCGGTAAATTAAAAAAAATAAAATAAGGAGAAGAGGGGTAGGAGAAAGGAGAAGAGGGGTAGGAGAAGAGGGGTGAGAGAAGGAAAAAGAGTACCCCCCTGTCCTCCCCCTCATAAATGCATTTTCAGATCCTTTTTTCGCTTGTTCTATTAAAATCTTACCACGTAAATTCCTTAACTCTCTTTTTTATTTAATTGAATGTTGATTTTGTTTGCCTCAAAACAAACTGTTTTTCCTGTGAATAATTTTCAATCTCCTTGCTTCTAGTATGAAAAATTTGCAAATCATCTTTGACAGACGACGCGAGCACGAATCGCAACCTGTCAACAATGTTCTAAATGCACATAAAAATAGTCCGCTGTCGAGTTTTAATTTGATTTAGAATGACAAGACATTTCATCGTTCTTTGTAGAACAAACCATGATATCAATACACGTTTGTATTTTATTGATCTTTCTAGGGATGTTGCGACTTTGATAATAAATATGCGTGTAGTAATATGCCCTAACTTTTCTGTACGAAAGGAGACCGTGGTAAAGACAGAGAAAACGAAACTTGAGGATGAAGATGAAGATGTGTTGATAAGATCTGATACGTAAAATGCATAAAACTTAAATTTGGATCCATTTGATTTTTATGGGGGGGGGGGGGGCTATAATAAAATTAAAACTAAAAAAAAAAAAGGCAGGACCAGAGACATATAAAGGATACAATGTATTATATGTCTCTGGCAGGACCGAACACAGTGAAAAATAAAAAAGCTGTACAGAGATTACAGCTAAAAAAAGGCAGGACAAAATTTACATCCTAGCCCCCCCCCTAAAAATCAAATGGTAGCTAAATGGAGCTACCATTTGATTTTTATGGGGGGGGGGGGGGCTAGAATGAAAAATTTTGTCCTGCCTTTTTTTTTTAGTTGTAATCTCTGTCCTGTCTTTTTATTTTTCAGTCTATTTGGTCCTGCCTTTTTTATTTCTTAGCTTATCCTGACTTTTTTACAATAATTGTCATCCTGCCATTTTTTTTATTTTTTTTTGCCAAGTTACTCATCCTGACTTTTTTTACTCAAAATCCTGTCCTGCCTTTTTTTTCAAATTTCATCCTAGCTCCCTTGGAAATAAATTAGGTAAAGCCCCTAATTATGATTGACTTATTGCAACTGTAAAAGAGAGTACAATAAATTGAAAAATAAATTAAAAAAGGATTTTTTTCATTCCTTAATAAAACAAATAAATGAGATAAACCCAAAGAACACCAAAAAATTTTGGGGAAGCATTAATAATTACAAAAAAATTAATTGTGAGCCTGCTATTTCTGCCAAAGAATGGGAGATTCACTATAGAAATTTGCTTGCTTCAAGTAATTATGATCATGATGATACAACTGATACAAATCAAAATATAGAGAACAAAAATCACAACTTTTCTAATACATCCCTTAATGTCCCTATTACACGTAAAGAAATCAAAGACTGTATTAAGAAGTTAAAAAAGGGAAAATCTGGAGGTCCTGATTTGATAATTAATGAATTTCTAAAGGTGTGGTCAAGCACTCTAGTTTTACTTTTGACAAAACTTTTTAATAAGATACTTAACTCAGAAAAATTCCCCAAAATTTGGAACATTTCTCTATTGACATCAATTTATAAATCTGGTGACCCATCTGATTGTGGGAACTATAGAGGTATAAGCATAACAAGCTGTCTTGGTAAAGTCTTTACATCCATTTTACAAAAACGACTTAGTGATTTTCTTGAAACACATAATTTATTATTTTCAAATCAAGGTGGTTTTAGAAAAAAATTACAGAACTGTAGATCATGTCTTTATTTTAAAAACAATAATAAACAAATATTTGTTTAAATTTAAAAAGAAACTATATGTGTGTTTTGTAGATTTTAAAAAGGCTTTTGACAGTGTCTGGAGATCAGCTCTGTTCTTAAAATTACAAAATAAAGAAATACAAGGCAAATTTTATAATATACTGCATGACATGTACTCTAATACCTTATATTCATGTAAATATCAAAATATGTTTACCAAGCCTTTTCTTGATAATCAGGGTGTCAAACAAGGTGACAGTTTAAGTCCAACTTTATTTACTGTAAATTCAGAAATTATTGGGAGGTTTTGATTATTGCGAAAAATGTGACAGACTTGTAAATGCAATAATTTTAACTCGCATTTTGAAATCATTGATATGAATTAAACAGGATTTTTCTCAAAATCATTATAATTAAAATCGCATTTAAGTCTAAAATGACAAAATCACAATAATAAATGCACGCAATAATTTCTGAATTTACAGTAATATATTTGTTGATGACATAGAAAAATACTTAGATACAAACTTAACTAGTGCAGTAAAGGAGTAGGTTCATTAAGACCCCTTTTTGGCCCCAAAATATAGCAGTTTTAGAAAGTTGTGAATATGTAATCGTTAAGATATTTATCGAAAAGTAGAATGCTTTTGCTACATAAATATGGGCTGTTTTTGACAATACAACGCACATAAATTGGGTACTAGCATCATCAAGTCATGCTAATTTACTGAAATCTTCACAATTTGATCATTTAAGTTAAATTTTAAACGGTTTCCGTCTTAAATGGAAGTGGTCGCATTCGTGTTCATCCATAATATTGAACTGTAAGTTGTATTTGATGATAACACATATTATATATAAAAGTTGAGGATGAACACGGATGCGGCCACTTTCATTTTAGACAAAAACCATATGAAAAGTGACTATTTTTGACATATTTGATAGATTTTTCATATTTAAGCTTGAATTGGAGCGTTTTTAATGATGTAATCAGTTAAACTTTCCTATAAACTAATTGAATCAATTGAAATAGACACTTGAGTGTTTAAAAAGTGTCTAAAATCTTTCGTTAGATGAACTTGAAAATTTAGGCCGAAATCAGACCTTACCGGACCTACTCCTTTAAATGGTCAAAAAGTGAACCATTTATTGTATGCTGATGATTTGTTATTGATATCGGAATATGCAGATGGTCTCCAAAACTCTCTTGATTCTTTACAAAAACATAGTACTGAATGGAAACTGGACTTGAACCTTAAGAAAACGAAAATTATAATTTTCTCTAAAACTAAAAGTAAATTAAAAAAACGTTTACTTTTATTACAGTTCTAATGCAATTGAAATTGTTGATTGTTATAAATACTTAGGAGTTGATTTTCATAGCTCTGGAAAATGTATACAAGCAGTGTCAAGCCTCTCAGATAAAGCTAAAACAGCATATTTTGCATTGAAGTCAAAACTTCCATATAGTGAAAATTTGTCTGTTAAGACTTATCTCCAGCTTTTTAATTCAATGATAACTCCTATTTTAACTTATGGATCAGAAGTATGGTTATCAGAATTCAAACCAAATTTTGAAGCATTTATAGACAAAAGTAAATTAGACAAAACACAAAACTCCATATTTAAAAACATACTTGTGGTTCATGGAAAGTCTTCCAATCTAGCAGTGCGGTGTGAATTGGGCACTTTACCCATTAGCATTAAATGTTATCAACTTATGTATAAATATTATGAGCGTCTCAGTAATATTGGTGAACAGTCTGGTGGTCCGCATGAAATTTTCAAGGCTGCTTTTGAAGTGGACAAAACTCTCACAAATAGAGAAAATTCATGGTCTTATAAACTATCTGAATTAATGAAATATATTGCAATACCATTTAAAAAGCATTGTAATAGTAATTTCAAACAGAAACTAGAAGATTTCTACAAAAATAAAATTATATTTGAACTTTCTAAAATAAAAGATGGACACTGTGGTAAACTTTTATTTTTTAGTAAAATTTAAACAACAAGAATATTTAAATTTTAATATTCCTAAATACCTTTAACCCTTTCCTCCATGATGACGCCTTTTGACGCCACCCCCCTTACTCAATAATGACGCCTTTTGACGCCTATGTAGTACCTCAGTTGAAACACTTTGACTACAAAGTGTCTGCAGTTGACTTAATAAAATTGGTATCCATTATGAAAAGGAATATCATAGGAATATATATATATCCGACTCAAATTTATTTGATGAAATAGTTGTTTTTCGCAATGCCTTAATACTTTAAAGCATATGTTCAGCATTTTATCAAAAAAATCCTATGCGAATCAAGTATGCAAAAAAAAAAAATTCAATGGAGGAAAGGGTTAATTGAAAAAAACTCACTAAATTAAGAATAATGCACACTCATTAGCAATAGAATAACTGGGAGGTATGCAAGACCAAAAATACCATCTAATGAGAGATTTTGTAAATTTTGCACAGGAAAAATTGAAAATGAGATTCATTTCTTGATTGAATGTCTGCAATATAACAAAATTAGATCTAAATATAAAATTAATGATATAAATTTAAATAATTTGGATGAAAATTTTACCAAAATGTTAAATCCTATGTCTGAAAAGGAATTAAAATCTATTTGTATGTACATGTATATTGAAGAAGCTCTTGATTTGAGAGACCCCCATACCGTTTCATCAGATAATAATCCTTGACAGTAGTTTGTCCATATACATATATATATAAATATCTTAATATATTGTGTGTTTTAAGTAAATATATGAAAATCTAGAATAATACTGAAATATAAGTCTATGGTATCAATATCAGTTTATAATGTATTTGTATACATAAAATTGGCTTGACTTGTTCCATGAATCTTTATTTCATTTGTGTGTTGTTTTAATATTATTAATTATCTGTATTTGGATCACGCCTCTATTGAGCTCTTTCCAATAAAATATTGAATTGAATTGAATAAACAGGAATCTCGGGAGGGGGCACTTCCTACACATATAAGGTGTCAGCTGGGAACAGTATATTTAATACATGTACACATGTTCCCAATGCATAGTCAGATCCTTGGCCCCCCCCCCCCCCCCTTTCGTGGGAAAAAATTGGTTTATCAGAGGCGGATTTATCATTTAGGAGGGGGCCTTCCCCCCCCCCCCCCTTTTTTAGGAAAAATTTGGTTGCTTATATAGGAAATCACTGAAGTGTGACTGGAGCGGCCCCCTCTTAGGTCAGTCAGTGGGCCCCCACTTATGAAAATTTTTGGATCCGCCACTGTTTATATATAGGGAATCATTGAAGCATGACCGTAGCTTAAATTTCACATTATTATACGGTTTTCCATCAGAAGCTTTATTTTGGCTAGCATACCAATTGCTAATATATTTAGTGTGAATTAATTTGCTAGATACAATGTATGTTCAAAAATTTATATTGTCCGAAATGTTTTACTTCTTGTTTAATTTCAAAAACTTTTTCTACTAGCAAATGAGAACTGGCAGAAGAAGTTATGTTAGATTTGTGAAGCTCTTGGCTGCATTTATAAGCATCTTTCAATAGACTGAATTCAGTTGTAAGATTTTCAAATCTATACCCGTATTTTACAATTGACTTTACAATATCATAACGTAAGGGGAAAAGACTGAAGTGGGGACCCCCTCTTAGGCAGTCTATGGGCCCCCTCTTATGAAAATTTCTAGATCCGCCATTGTTTTCTAGTTTAAAAATATGTGAATAGGTGTTGAAAATATTACGAAATATATTAAGTCAACAAATTAAAAAGAAAATGTGGTACACTGTATGATTGCCAATGAGACAACTCACTATTATGTTTCTAGATAGGCAGAATCAGGGGGCCCGGTCTGACAACACCTTTTGTTAGAAAAATTTAGTTGATTGTATAGGGAATGACTCGAGTAGGGACCCCCTCTTAGGCAGTAAAAGGTCCCCCTCTTATGAAAATTTCTAGATCCACCATTGATTTCTAGTTTAAAAATATGTGAATAGGTGTTGAAATATTCAGAATATTAAGTCAACAAATTAAAAGGAAAATATGGTATACTGTATGATTGCCAATGAGACAAATCTAGTCTCTAGACAATAGACACAATTACATTAGAAATTAACAACTTTAGGTCACTGTATGGCCTTCAACAATGATAAAACCAGAAACTACTATAAGTTACAATAAGGAGGCTCGAGGGTACATGTATTAAAATTTAAGAGAAAAATAAACATTTATTTTTTCATTACAAAGGAGTAGATTCAGTAAGACCCCTTTTTGGCCCCATAATATAGCAGTTTTACAAAATTGTGAAAATGTAATCCTTAAGCTATTTATTGGAAAGTAGCATGCTTCTGCTAAATAAATATAGGATGTTTTTGACAATACAATGCATATATCAGGTACTAGCATCATTAAGTAATGCTAAATTACTGAAATCTTCAAAATTTTAGATTTTTTGGTAAATTTTAGACGGTTTCTGTCTTAAATGAAAGTGTAAATTTTCCCCTTACATTATGATATTGTTATTATTCGTGTTCATTTATATAATATTGAAATGTTAATTATACCCCATGCAACGAGTTGCGGAGGGTATAATGTTTTTGACCCGTTCGTCTGTCCGTCAGTCCTGTTTCTTGTCATCACAACTCCTTTCAAACCATGCATCAGAATTTCATGAAACCTTTTCAGATTTAATAAGGACATACTATGTAGTTGTGCATATTGACGGGAAATTGCGATTCAATTTTTTTTCTAGGTGTTACGCCCCTTTGAACTTATTTACTTTAATGTACTACTGCAACAGTTTGTCATCGCAACTCCTCTCAAACCACACAACAGAATTTCACGAAACCTTTTCAGATAATAAGGACATACTATGTAGTTCTGCATATCGACGGGAAATTGTGATTCAATTTTTTTTCTAGGAGTTGCGCCCCTTTGAACTTATTTGCTTCAATGTACTTCTGCAACAGTTTGTCATCTCAACACCTCTGAATCCACACAACAGAATTTCATGAAATTTTGTAGATAATTTAAAGGACATACTATTTAGATGTGCATATTGGCAGGAAATTAATTTTTCTTATACAATTTTTTTCTTACACTAATTTAATTTCTCCAATGACAATGTGGGGACGTTGGGTATGTGAGTGTGCTCACTAAGGTTCTTTAACCCTTTCCTCCATGGATTTTTTTTCTTTCACATACTTGATTCGCATAGGATTTTTTCAATAAAAAAAAAACATAAGGTTTAAAGTTATAATACATTGTGAAAAACGAATATTTCATCAATGAAATTCAAGTCAGAAATTCTCATGAATATCCTTTTCATATTGGATACAAACTTTTTTAAGTCTGATGCAGACATTTTGTAGTCAAAGTGTTTCAACTGAGGTACTACACAGGCGTCAAAAGGCGTCATTATGGAGTAAAGGGGGTGGCGTCAAAAAGCGTCATTATGGAGGAAAGGGTTAATTGTATTTAATGATAATACATAATATATATATACATGTAAAGGTTGAGGATGCGGCCACTTTCATTTTTTGACAAAAACCATCAGAAAAGTGACATTTTTTGGCAAATTCAATAGATTTTTCATACGAAAGCTTGAATCTGAGCGTTTTTAATGACTAAGTCAGTCAAAATCTTTCACATTAACTAGATTGAATCAATTGAAATAGACAGTTAAGAGTTTAAAAAGTGTCCAAAATCTTTCGTTAGATGAATTTGAAATTTGAGGCCAAAATCGGAACTTTTCCTACTCCTTTTATTTGTTACCTTATCATATGGTACAAAAATAATTTAAAAAAATCAATTTTTGATGGCCTCAGACGAATTGTAAAATGTAGATATCATTAAAATTGCTCAAAATTATCTCCCTTTGGTATAAAAATGCCATTTTTGGAACTCATCCGTGACCTTTATTTTTTATTATTATTTTCAATTAAGCTGTTCTTAAACTAAACTATTGTAAAATTTGAGCGATTTCTGTAATTAAGTTCTCTTATTTCGGTATTACCTCTATTTCTGCTATTAGTTCAACAGAAAAAAGGTACCTTTACAATAATGTATGCTTCTTTCGAAGGCAGGTTGTGAACGGTGACCCCATTTTTTTTTATTAAGTATAAGATTTAAGTACGTTTATCATTTTTACAGAAACAATTTTTCCTTGTAGATGTTGCAGATACATTCATACAAATGATGTTGAAGAAACAAAGAGAAAAGGAACTTGGACTGTACCATTTTGTTTGCAGCTTCTAAGGTGAAGTATACTTATTTAAATGTTTTGTAAAAATAAGAAGATGTGGTATGATTGTAAATGAAACAACTCTCCATGAGAGACCAGTGAGACAAAAATTAACAACCAAAGGTAACTGTACATCCTTCAACAATGAGCTATACAACGTCAAGGACTTGAAATTACCAATGAACAACTTTGGGCCTGATTTATTAACAAAACATTGAACAATAAACTGTTATGATATACAGCAACAAACTACTGAATTACAAGCTCCTGAATTGAGATCGAGACAGACACATGGAGTTTGTAAAACATTAAAAATGGTTGCTGGCACAAAACTCTCCTTCTAACCTATGACAGTGGTGCAACATTTCAACTAGCAAACTATAAAAATCCATTGAAAAGGGCTTAATTCTAAGATCAATACAAAGTCAAAGCACAATAAAAAATCCTAAAACAAAAACACATGAAATACACATCTGAGATTTATAGCAGTTACTGAAAGCATGTTCTAATAATCAATATTTTATCCTTGTCCTTACACAATGGGCTGAATTTCTCTTAAGGGCATACCGTACAGTTTTGATCCTGTATTTACAAGTTCGTGAAAATTTGCATATAGGCTATTTTTTACCTGATTAAATCAAATATGTAATAAAAAATATACCTTCATGTGCTACTTTTTGAGAAAAATGAGGTCGAAATTTTGTATATTTGCTCAAAATTCAGATATGTGGCCGTATTTTCTTTTTTCGAAAAAAAGACATATTTTTTTTGTTATAAAAGATAAACACAAATTGTTTTTTGTTAAAGTCATATGAAACGAGTGAGTTGTGAAAAATAATGTTTGTCCAATTCTTGAACCAATGGATGTATACATTCATAAACTTAGTCCTATGTGCACGATTTTATCATTATTTTCGCAAATATATCATATAATCGCCAATTTTTTTCTCTCTCTGTTATGATTGAACAAATATGGCTGCTCATTAAATGCCATGATTTGAAGCCGAGTTTAACCGATTGTCACCTTATAGTAAACAAATCACAAAAAGCATGGGTATTGAGCACGTGTTTAACATGTATAATCAGATATTTGTTTATTTCAATGACAGATCCATGCGTATTGTGGTCACCTGATTTTTACGAGGAGGGTTACGCTCGGGTCACTATGCATACGGAAAATATGTCGGCAAATTGCTTGCTGGCAGCAAGCAATTAAAAATAAGTACTCTTCTTCTAAATGTGGACAAATTAAAGAATTTTCCTCAGAAAAAAGTATATATGTACATAAGTTGTTTAATGAAAACTAACCATTTAGTTATAAAAAACATATGCATATTTTTTTTTAATTTGAGGTTTCTTATGACTTTAATAATCGGTAATTTCTGTATTTTATAAGTATCCTATAAAATTATGCATTTTTTATTCCGAAATAACTCGTATTTATCAAATGTTCATGAATTGAGGAAAAATATGTCATTTTTGGCTTTATGTTTATCAAAATTAAAAAAAATCCTAAATTTGGGTCACATAATCTCCCTGCAAATTGAAAGTCAAACAAATTGCTGTTTTGAAAAATGGGGTTCCATGAACTCGTTTTCAAATAAATTCAGTTTGAATGATCAAAATCAGTCGAAAAATGCATTTTTCCCTGGTATGTTAAAGTTTGATGTCGTGAAAATAACATTTTACATTAGCAACGTCATTACCTCCTCTGTTGTCTGTAACTGTATCGTATGCCCTTAAAAGCTAACCTAGACCTATAAATGAATGATTATAGCCATCACTTGATGTCATCTAAACAAATAACATATAGATGGAGAGAAATTTTAGTTTAAGTCGCAAAAATGATCAACAAGAAAAGATCATCAAATAAGTATCATGAATGGTTGAAATTGTCAGTCAACTCCTAATTATTTAATAAATTAGCCACAGAGTTTTTTGTAAGGTCTAGTTTTAATTAGGATTTTATTGTAGATAAAGGAGATAAATTTCCTCTGTTGACAAAAAAATGTTTGAGGAGTCGGAAAGTTTGACTGAAGATTAAGGATATCAAATGAAGGTAAACATAAATTTAAAGTAATGTTTATATTTGTATTAATACATGTACCTCGAGTATGCATCAAAGATGTATTGGGTAAGATGGTAATAACTGTATGTGAAACAATCAAATTTGTTTAAAGTGGGCAGTACATGTATATTAAAACATACCATCAACATTTAAAAGCACAACTAAAAATGCAATCATAAAAGCATCTGCAAAGTTTCATAGAAATCTGTGAAAGTATGACAGAGTATCCATGGTATCAGTTATTTGATGTCCATGTCAATCAAGGTGGATATTGTGTCATTGGCAATAGACAAATTTCCTATTTACATGTACCCACTTTAATCGGAACAAATTTGAGGGAAGTTAACTGTTTAATGCATATGCCATTATGTTTTCTATACATGACTAAATCATCAGAAAACAGTAAACCTTCCCCCAAAATTGCACCATTTATATTTTTGAATTTACTTCTTTCGGGTGTTTGTAGTGACAGAGTACCAGAATGTCTTACCACAGAGAAGGTATTAAAACCTGTTGAAAAAACATAGAATCCGAGTCAAAAGTTGATAATGTGAAAATAGACTATTATACCACATCATCTTATTGTCGAGCCTGCAACTTTTGTTGCAGAAAGCTCGACATATATATAATGTTCTGGGGGCCAGCAGAGGAGTTAGCTGAATTCTTAAAAGCTTTATATTTTAGAAGGATGAAGACCTGGATGCTTCATACTTTGAATATATACCAAGATGCCTCAGGTTACCAAGTTTCTCTCAGTCACATGTCCAATGCCCTTGACCTAATTTTCATGGTTGAGTGTCTACTTGAAAAAACAGTTAAGATTTTTATACGACTGCAAAAATTCAAAATTTTGGTCGTATATTGGTATGAGGTTGGCGTCGTTGTCATCCGAAGACATTTGGTTTTCACACAATAACTAGTATAAGTAAATAGAAACCTATGAAATTTAAACACAAGGTTAAAGACTAGAAAAGGAAGTTTCAAATTGATTTTGGGAGTTTTGGTCCCAACAGATTAGGAGTTAAAGGGCCCAAATAAGCATTTTTCTTGGTTTTTGCACAATAACTTTAATAGTATAAGTGAATAGAAATCTATGAAATTTTAACACAAAGTTTATGACCACAAAAGGAAGGTTGTTATTGATTTTGGGAGTTTTGGTCCCAAACAGTTAAGGAATGAGGGTCCAAAGGGTCCAAAATTAAACTTTGTTTGATTTCATCAAAAAATGAATTATTTGGGTTCTTGTATATATGTCAAATCTAACTGTATATTTAGGGTGCAATCTGACAACAGTTTTTTTCTATGACATCATATTTTGAGGGACCATCTATAATTGACCCTTAGTGGTGTTAATGTTAATGAAGATACTTGTATAAAACTAGATATCATTAGAATCAGAATTTTCTTTAGTTTATAATGAAATAAAAATAAATTGTACTTTTAATAGTACCAAAAAGTTTTATCCAGAGAAAATGGGAAAAACATTGCCTAATCTATGCATAAAAAACATGAAATCAGGCCATGTGCACACCCATGCAGACATGATACATGCACATTTTTCATATTCAAAACAGTATGAATTTCATAGGTTTTTACCTGGTCTTTCTAAAAATTTATGCTTCAGGCTACGTTCGCCTGCTTCGAAAAGAGATACAGTGGGTGCAAATAAGTTCTGCACTTTTCACTGACAAAAAAACAGGATGTTTACAGTTTGTCTCCCCTTAAAACATGTGTATTTTTTTTAAAATTATTTTAATCATTCAACCTGTTTTAATTGAAGCTAATTAACTTAATTTTACAATTAAATATAAAAAACATGATACTTTTTTACCAATTATGTTGATAAAAAGGGACTTCCCTCCAAGTCTATTTTTAGTTGGGGGAATTACCCCTAGTTTTTTATACGAAACTGTTTATAGCACCCTTAGATTTTTAATTTTTGGTCCTGTTTTCAAATTGGTCTACATTAAGGTACAAATGGTCCGAAATTAAACTTTGTTTGATTTTAACAAAAGTTGAATTCTTGGACTTCTTTGATGCTGAATCTAAACATGTACTTAGATTTTTGATTATGGACTGTCGGTCCAAATCAGGGTTCAAATTAAACTTTGTTTGATTTCAACAAAAATGGGGTTCTTTAATATGCTGAATCTAACCGTGTATTTAGATTTTTAATATTTGGGCCCGGTTATCAAATTGATCCACATTGACATGCTTGAGGTCTAAAGGGTCTAAAATTGCACATTATTTGATTTCATCAAAAATTGAATTCTTGGGGTTCTATGATCATGATGATATGCTGAATCTAACCATGTATTTATATTTTGGATATTTGACCATAATAGGTAAATGTCCAATTTAAAATTTATAAGTTTTTTTCTCGCCTTGACGGAGTAAAAAAATGAGACATAGGTATGGTGTTCCCCGCAGCGGCAGCATCAACTATGTATTAGTTTGTGATTAGGTCAATTTATGGTGAACCACTAGTGGTAGGTGAATGATATTTGGTATGCAGTTGTATAAGCATTGGCATATCTCATTTTCATGGAGATTTTTTGACTCCGCCTCCTTAGTCATGGTCTATAGACTTTAATAATTTTGCTAAGTTAATATGTATTAGTTTGTGATAAGGTCAATTCAAGGGGAACCATTAGTGGTAGGCCAATGTTAATTGGTGTTCAGTTTTATAAACATAAGCACATCTCATTTCCATGGAGAATATTTGACCCTGCCCCCTCAGTCATGGTCTATTGACTTTGAAACTTTTGCTTAGTTTACATGTATTAGTTTGTGATAATATCAGTTTAAGATGAACTGCTAATGTTAAGTCAATGATATTTGGTATGCAAATTTATTGTCATTTGAAAGTGTTGTTTTCATGGAGATTATATAGCCCCACCCCTGATCATGGTTCATTGACTTTGAAACTTTTACATAGTTTAAAAGTTAATGTTTGTGTATAAAGGGAACTACTTATTATGAGTCAATGGAAATTGGTATGCAGTTGTATTATATTTATCATTGGCACATCTCATTCCATGGAGATTGTTTAGCCATGTACCTTCAGTCATTGTTCATAGCCCTGAGACTTTGAATATTTGCATAACTTACATGTTAAAATATAGCTATTTAATTTCAACATTGCTTTATCAAAATTACATGAATATTTGCATAACTTACATGTTAAAATATTGCTATTTAATTTCAACATTGCATAATCAAAATTACATGAATATTTGCATAACTTACATGTTCAAATATTGCTATTTAATTTCAACATTGCATTATCAAAATTACAAAAAGGCGATACATATCTCTGTGATAACAGTTTATTAAGTGTAAGTTCTTAGACCACATTCATTCTGTGTCAGAAACCTATCTTGTGTCAACTATTTAATCACAATCCAAATTCAGAGCTGTATCAAGCTTAAATGTTGTGTCCATACTTGCCCCAACTGTTCAGGGTTCAACCTATGTGGTCCTTTAAAGCTGTGCCCTGCGGAGCATCTGGTTTGTAAAGTGAAATTCTCTCTTATTATAAGTAATAGGATAACTATATTTGGTATGTGAGTACCTTGCAAGGTCCTCATGGCTGTCATACAGTTTTCACTTGACCTCGCCCTCCTTTCATGGATCAGTGAACAAGGTTAAGTTTTGGTGGTCAAGTCCATATCTCAGATACTAAAAGCAATATGTCTAGTATATTTGGTGTATGGAGGACTGTAAGGTGTACATGTCCAACTGGCAGGTGTCATCTGACCTTGACCTCATTTCCATGGTTCAGTGATTATAGTTGAGTTTTTGTGGGTTTTTTTCTGTTTTTCATATACTATTTGCAAAAGGTCTAATATATTTGGTGTATGGAAATAAAAACAGAATGATTGTTAGGTGTACATTTCTAGCTGGTATGTGTCATCTGCCCTTGACCTCATTTTCATGGTCAGTGGTCAAAGTTAAGTTTTTGAGTTTTTGTCTTTTTATCTAATACTATATGCAATAAGTCTACTGCTATAATAACTATATTAGGTGTATGGAAATATATTAGTTGTATGAAAGAATTATTAGCTGTATAGATGTGTGCCTTGTATGGTTCATTTCACCTTGCCTGTCCTTGGCCTCATTTTCATGGTTTAGTGGTAAATTTTTAGTTTTTTTGGTTAATGTTAAGGTTATGTTTCAATTGTAATAAAGCTTTATTTTAAGGACTACAAAAGAAGGCGAGACATTTCAGCGTGTGGTTTTATATTAAACATTAGAAAGAAGCTACAGATTAATGTTAACTGCAAAAATACTAAAATCCTTTATTAATTAGATCATGTAGATACAGGAAATGAAAATATTTTGAAATTTTTTATCATAAAAATGGTTATGCTCATATATTCAAGTTTCACTAAATTCCAAGAAGGGTTTCCACAAATAACAATGACTGATTTTCAAAATGATCATCATGTAAAAATGAAGAGATGTGCTAAGATTGCCCATGAAAACTATCTTTATGAACAATGACAGTTCAGTGGTTTGCTTTCAGCCTTTAGCAAAAATAATTACCATATATATTGTAATAAGCTATTAATAAAAGCCCCCCATTGTAAAATGTTAAACAATTAAAAAGTAAAAAACAGCGTCCTGATTTTTATAAGTTCGAAGAATAAAATTGAGTCATATTATGGTATGATGTTGTTGTTAGCGATGTATGTCGACACATATGGTTTCCGGATAATTATAAAGTTAAAGCGAATGGATATCCATGAAATTTTACACAAGGTTTAATACCAAAAAGGAAGGTTGGGTTGATTTTTGGGGTGATGGTACCAACAGTTTAGAAATTAGGGGCAAAAAAGAAGCATTTTGGTAGTTTCCAGACATTAACTTGTGTGCCAGTGTACTAATCTCTCTGAAATTGTTCTTCAAGGTTCCATATCACAAAGGGTAGACTGGAATTGTTTAAAGGGGTAATTGCCTCAAACGTTCAGGAAATAGGGGGTCAAAAACAAGCATTTTTCTAATTTCCAGACAATATTTTGTGTTCAAGTGTATGGATTTCTTTAAAATTGTACTGCAAAGTACCATACCACAAAGGAAAAGGCTGGGATTAAGTTTTGGGGTAATTACTGAAAGGGGGTTGAAAAAAATTGGGGGAGGGGGATTTTTTTCTCCTAAAAATTTTCAACAAAATCCAAATACAGACAGTCTATCAAGCTTAAATATTGTGTCCAAACATGCACCAACTGGTCAGTCAAATAACAAGGCTTCGCTGCACATCATTTTCTTCATCATATTAATCTGACATGTTAAAGTTTGTACATTATGAAGTTACTAAATTGTTGATTTTGTGTATTTCAGATTATTATTGAAAAAAGAGCACTATGAAGTACTAGGAGAATTTGATAACATCTTGGTGAAATAGTCTGACTGATTATGACAGAACATCAAAAGAAATGACGAAAAATTACACATCTTATCAAAATAGTACTACTAGAAACTAAAAGCTACTTGCAATTTTCACTGGTTTTGAGATCAGTAATAGTCTGACAAGGAAAGAATTTAATGAACATGATTATGATGCCTCTTGATAAATATAAAAACATATTGACTGTAAAATAATTACCAGTTACCAATTACATCTGTTGTTTACAAAATTTGTTATTTGGAAATATCTGTTGAATGTTTTGAAATTAAAATGTGTTAACTTAAATGATTTAAGAATTGAAGTCTTTAAATGATACAAAAGCAAGGATACATGGAATGATTGCAATTGAGACAACTACTAGCCCTACATAATAGGGCACTGATGTAAACAAGTACAGGTCACCTGAAGTCTTCAACAATAAGCAAAAGCCTTAATTTAAAGATTTACATGGGCTTATTAAGTCCCAAGATAATGGTATCTACATCATTTGCTGTAAAAATTTTGTTGTATGTTTCTGATGAAGGTTAATTAAAATAAGCCCAGCACACCTAATTTGTGAACTGTTTTCTTTTAATTTCAAAAGAGAAAGCTAATAGACAAATTTAAGCAAAAAACATAAAAAAGGAAATCCATTTAATATGGCAGACAGCAACCAAACACAAACAGTGGACATAATGAACATTTTTTTGAGTGCTCAAACTGCACTATAACATTAGACACAAAAACATCTTATATAATGCTGGATTACACAAAAGGGTTTAAAGTATCTGCTCTTCTCTGGTGTTTAAAAATTGTACAGATTTGGTGTCACAATATCTCAGTTACATGGGTTAGAATTCCTGCATGGGAAGAACAAAAAAATTGCGAAAGCAAACTTACAGATCTTACATTTTTGGGTTGATGTTTTGACGACTTGCATGTACATGTACAATATATACAAAAAGTTAGCTGCTATTGAGACAAAGGTAAAAAATCATAAGGCAACAAATAAAATTGAGAAAGGAAATGGTGAATATGTCAAAGCGACAACCACCCGACCATAGAGCAAACAACAGCCGAAGGCAACCAATGGGTCTTCAATGTAGCGAGAATTCCCGCACCCGTAGGTGTCCTTCAGCTGGCCCCTAAAATATGCATAATGGTACAGTGATAATGGATGTCATACTAAACTCCGAATTATACACAAGAAACTAATATTTAAAATCATACAAGACTAACAAAGGCCAGAGGCTCCTGACTTGGGACAGGTGCAAAATTGCGGCGGGGTTAAACATGTTTATGAGATCTCAACCCTCCCCCTATACCTCTAGCCAATGTAGAAAAGTAAAAGAATAACAATACGCACATTAAAATTCAGTTCAAGAGAAGTCCGAGTCCGATGTCAAAAGATGTAACAAAAGAAAATAAATAAAATGACAATAATACATAAATAACAACAGACTACTAGCAGTTAACTGACATGCCAGCTCCAGACCTCAATTAAACTCATTAACCATGTTTATTATAGATATAATAACAATAAACTAAAATAATACTTACCACTTCTAAATGATTAGGAACTTTCAGGAACTAATTGCAGCTACTGTCCAGGTTATGTTAAACAAATTTTCAGCTCCGACGTGAATATTCTCATGTGGCATTTATACCTATATGCAAGGGTACCTATATCTGGTGGTGATGATACACAGTGATAATTAACCATTTTTTTCTTCTTTTTGTTTAATTTTGAAAAAAAATGGAATTTGAACTTTTTTCAGCATTTTGGAAAAAAATAATTTTGAAAATTTTTCATGTTTTTTTCATTTATATTATAAGAATTAAATTTTAAAAGATTTTTTTTTTAAATCTTTAATTATTTTTTTTTTTAATTTTTGAAAAATTTAATTTTTTTGAAATATTTTGCATTTATAAATTTTTTAAATTTTAAAGAAGTTAATTTTAGTTGCCTTCGTCCATGCAAGCATGGACTAAGTTAGCCTTGGTTGCCTTCGTCCATGCATGCATGGACTAAGTTAGGGTTAGTTGCCTTAGTGCATGCATGCATGGACTAAGTCTGTTGTGTTAGTCCATGCATGCATGGACTAAGTTAACGTTAGTTACCTTCGTCCATGCATGCATGGAGTAAGCTTAGTTTCTAAGTTTTCATGTTTACAAATCATGAAAAGGTTTAGCCATACTATCAAGTTTTGCAATTTATTTCCTAAGGTAAGTTATAATGCACAATATGTATGTAAAACATAATTAATAGGTTGAATATGAAAAAAAACAACTAAACAGAAAAAAAAGGTAATTACATCAAATTAAAAAATAATTGAACTAACACCATGAAATTAAGAGGTAAGAAGAAATGGAGGTTTTCTAGAATTGATGTTGATTTCCAGTTTTATTTAATACCTTGTTATAGACAGAAAAAAAATTACAGTCATTTCTTAAATATTAAAGTTTCTCACATTGCTTAATATTATCAAGTGGCAAACCAAATATGAAATAATTCTCTTTTCTGAGAGACAAAAGAACAAGAAGAGATACGACATCAACATTTGAAAGTATGATTGAACATCACGTCTTTACCTTATAATAACATAGCATGTGTAAAGGTTTAACAAAAATACCGAATTCCAAGATGAATCAAAATAGGGGAGGTAAATAAAAACTGACAAATAATAAAAATATTAAATAAACGGAACGAGTGGACACAACTTTCATATATCAAAATTGGTAGAGTCATTTACCGTAAGCAATTCTGTGGTAAACCTGATAATGTGAGTAAATAATAATTTACATTACATTTGTATTTGTTAGTGAGATTTGTTTTGAAAAAATGGTAATTTTTTAAAATATGTTTCAAGTCATGAGAGGAAGTTATGTTCATTAAAACATGTAAAACTAAGATTTGACTACAATTGATAATGAGAATTTATCTCCATTTATCCTTTTTTTGACCTGCTATTTATTCCTATTTTTCTAATTTTAACTCGTTTTGTCCATTTTCATTATATGTATTTCTCTTATTCTTAATTGATTTCTCCCTGTACTAACATATTGATTATTTTTATTTAATCAACGTGTGGTTCGTTTGATCTCAATGGATTTTACAATGGATAAAAAATTGATTTCCCAGGCATTCCTATTGTGTTTTCATGAAAATATTTTAACATGCCTGATGACGTCACGTAGAAAGAACCGATCTTTTTGCAGGGCGCTCTAATAAAATGGATATTGTCCGCAAATCGTCTAAACTAAATCATTAGAGAACAAATTCTACCCTTTAATTTCGTGCAATACGATATTTATCCACTGTCGGCAGTTGGATTTTAAATATTTTAAACTAAAAGCGAGCATTGCCTTTTAAAATTGAAAATTTAACTGTCGAGAGCGGAGTAGCAAGTAAATAAATATTGTTTCACACTCTATGCAGGGGTAGTTTCTTATATCTAATAAAAGTGTGGTTCGTTTGAAAGGAACGATTAAAAATGTCTTAAAATTGGTAGAATAACAGATTTCACCATCAAATCTCGTGAAATACGATATTTATCCCCTCTCGACGGTTAAATTTTAAACATTTAGAAGGGTCAGCGAGCTGTTTCTTGTTGAAAAATATCGTAGGAAACACGATGCAGTGGTCGAATATATATACATAATACTTTAAGTTTTCGGTGGTTGCTCAGTTTTCAGTTTTGTGCTTTGTTAAACCTTCGTTTTTCTTTTTGTCTTTTTCTTCTTTTTTAGCCATGGCGTTGTAATATCGTTATTATGACTTATGAGTTTGAATGTCCTTCTGATATATTTTGCATCTCTTTCGTCGATTGTTTTTTTTTTACTGGAGTAGACAATATTTAGTAATTCAAAGACGTTGTCTGGGTATTCAATGATTTTTAATTAATAATATAGCACAAAATATATGTACACAATATACAGTTGATGCATATCTTTTGATACTTAGGTAGGAACACTTTATAAGAAATATTTAGGTGAACGATTCCTGAGCTCTTTGTGTAAGGACAGTTGAGAAGAGCTGATTCCTTTACAATACTTACCTTGTATATACATATGCTTTACACAACGGACATGTGTGTCAAATATTGACAACCTATGCTAAGGACATATGTGCCATACTGAACAATAAGCGTACATTTGTCCAAACAACCTTTGGCCGATTATATGTAGCGGTTTGAAGCACTGTTAAAAGGTCTCATTGTTACGTACCTACAATTCCATATATTCAAGTCAATGCAACTCTGTTGAATAGTTGTCTCAATGGAAATTATGCATATATCCTTATATAGAGAATCATGATTATCTTTACTAACTTTAAAATTCAACATAATTGATCGAGATTAATTTGCTCACAATTTACTTAATTCACAAGCATGGCCTAGATTGATGTTGATATTTCATTTATTTAAAGTAAATTCCTGTGTGTAAATGTTAGTTACTCCTATTATAAAACTCACATTCTCTAAAAAAATATTACATTTTAATTTACACATATATGAGAACAATTTAATCTTAACAAATGCAAAAATGATAATAAAGCCACAATTGTCAATTTATGATTAATCCGTTTAAACAACATATTTCTGATTAGTTTGTATGATCTATGGTAACTTGGAATATAAAGTATTTTAGATAACATACATCGATTCGAAATCAATAAAATTCTTCCTGGTTCAATCTTATAATTTGAAAACATATCTTGAATATGCCTCTTGGAGCTGTGATGTAAAGAAAGTTTTTATTGTCCACTTATTTGTCACTGTAAAGGTATGTTATTATTTTGGGTTTTTTTTTAAATAATAAACGAAAATTGTATTAATGGCTATATCAGTCAATACTGTCAAAAGAGATACGAAATGTCTATGTTACAAATCAGAAAGGTGTTGTTAATGAAAATATTATCAGATATTGTGCAGACATATTTGATTTTAAATATTTAAATGCCATGTAGTATGTCTGCCAATGAATCATAAGACATAAGACATAAGAAATTGTATTTCACTAAAGCCCCCATATAGAGTTTGTTAGTACCACATTTTTTTAAAAACAATAAAAGTGTGAACATATTTACATTAGAACAAAATGGTAAACAAAGGTGCAATAATAGTATATATAATTAATACTGATATGTGATCACCAATCCACATTGGATCAAATGACAAAGATGCAAACTCAAGCAGTAAAACCTATACCATATATACTATATAATATAGTAAGCTATTTAAGACCATGAAATCCCAAATTATGAAGTAACTTACACTTGGAAACTGAAGACGCAATTTGTCTGGCGTACTAAATTATAATCCTGGTACCTTTGATAACTAATTACACCACTGGGTCGATGCAACTGCTGGTGGAAGTTTCGTCCCCGAGGGTATCACAAGCCCAGTAGTCAACACTTCTGTGTTGACATGAATATCAATAATGTGGTCATTTTTATAAATTTCCTGTTTACAAAACTTTGAATTTTTCGAGAAAAAAAATACGGATTTTCTTATCCCAGGCATAGATTACCTTAGCCGTATTTGGCCCAATCTTTTTGGAATTTTGGATCCTCAGTGCTCTTCAACTTTGTACTTGTTTGGCTTCATAAATATTTTGATTTGAGCGTCACTAATGAGGATTAAGTAAACGAAACGCGCGTATGACGTACTAAATGATGATCCTGGTACCTTTGATAACTATTTGTATTTCAAATGCTGTTTATGGGATTAATAGTATTATGAGTGGCTGTATGATTTACGTATATAACTTATATATCCTTTCGCATGAACAGTATTTAAGTAAATAATAAAGTCACTAAAACTGTAGTGAACAATATAAGGCATATTCTGTTTTACAGTATCAAATGGATGACATTGAAGCATTACACTTATTACGTCAGCGAAAAGATGCACTTGAACAACTACCAACACCCAACGACCCCAACTTATCGTTTAAGAAATATGAAGAAATTGTGTCCAAAACTATGACAAAGACACAAACAGATATAGAAAAAGTGTCCAAGTATGCCAAAGAAATCATAGAAGAATTCGAGAAAGTCAGAGAACTGGTGAAAAACTGCAGCGTCAAAATTGGAGAACAACTACAAGATTTAATGAAAAAAAACTTGTTAAAAGATAGTAAGCGTTTTATATCTGCACAAATTCACTCAGAAATGATACTGATAACAAATAAAATCAAAATTGTTTTCCAAAAACATTATTTGATCTGGCGTGACAATGTTTCGTTCATGAATAACAAAACCTGTGTAGGAATATGTGATAGCACATGGTTTTTGTTACATTTTTATTTACCAGCGATGCAGAAATAATTGAATACGACACTTTATAAATTCAAGTTTCATAACTTAGACAATTGAAATACTATCAATGAAATTGTAGCCAAAATCATCTAAAGTTAATATTGCCTAAGGGAATTCAAACCTTATTTTCTAATTTATTCAAAATTACAAACCGCATAATTCTAAAAAAGGTTTATGCCAAATTATTAAACTAGTGATACCATAGCGGACTGATAATTCACCAGACGCGAGATCGACCAGTGCGTGTAAAACAAAAAACAACCATCAGTATATAATTTTTGTACATCTAAAGTACATTCCTTAATTTAACTCACTCAGGAAATTCAACTCCGAAATATTTGAAAACCAATGATAACTTATTACTTTTAATAATACATGTTATTTTGAAAGAATATCATAAGAAGGTTTTTGTATCAGCATACACCAATATTCTTTCAAAAAATATGGTTTTTAATAACACCCGATTATTTCATGTGTACTTTTGACCGTTATCGAAATTTTGAAAATTAGATAGAACTTAAATGTTTCGAACATGTTTAGTATATGTGTATGTTGATTTTAAGTTGTGAACCTTTTTCGGTTTTTTTTTGCAGAGGAATTCCTGTCTTTTGGATTGCTCCATACTAGGTGAAATATTGACATATAAGTAATTTATTTCAAATGAAAACAGAAAGAAAAAAACATAAAAAAGTGAAAACATCATTTAGACAGCAACCTATTAAAACATGTTCATACTACATGTAATAAAATGCAGTTGTCAATTATAAAAGCACATTTTTTAATATATCAAAACTGATTTAAAACAGACCACCGAAGCTGACACAATGATGTGTACTCACCAATGTTAATAACTGGTTGGGGGAATGTACAAATTTTGTCGTTTAAAAAAGATTTTATACTTTTTCAAGTTATCTTGCGATTATCAGAATGATCTCAATCACATTTTTTAATTGATGATTTGATAGTCAGTGGCAATTCCTAAATATTCGACAATTAAATAAATACATTGTGTATGTTTCAAATTAATGGGCTTGAAAGACCACCCATGGACACTTGTATGTTGAGCGAACAGGCATCTTCATTTTTGTCTTTACAAAATCCACTCTTTCCTAAGAAGAAACGATGATCACCTTCGGAATCATATGATATGCTCTTTTGGGGAAATTTTTAGAAAACATCTGTAAATGCTATTCCGGAATTTTTAAAGAGAATGGTTTTCAATATAATTCAATTTAATTGTTACTTATTTTAGTAATGGCCCTGTCTGAATACCTTGTTTTTCAGAAAATTCGTTTATAAACCAGCCATTACCAGTCTTATACACATTACATCTGTTATATCGTGTTTATCCTTTTGTGGAATAACATCGATGCATCATATAACCTGAATAAAAGAAACATAAATTCGTTTAAATATGATAATTTTTGTTCTTTGTCCTTTCATTTTTCTTACTGAAATGTTGACTGCAATATCTGCATTATTATCCTGTATACATTAGTAAAGGCCATGATGGATATATAAACAGGTAAGTTTCAACTTTGTTTATTTAAGTCACACGGAGATTATATAACACCTCTCATATGCCAGTAATTAGATAAAAGAGATACATAAATATTTTGTTAAAAGTTAATCCCCCGTGTAACAAAACCCAGCATAGTACCAGTATAAAAATTGTGAATTCCGGTGTAGTGCAAATGGAGGGGTTCGTCTTCAAAAGATAGAACAGTGAACTTGAATCATAAATGTTGGAAGGCCAAAGAAAGTACAAAATTGAAGAGCGTTGCAGTTCGTGTTCAAAGATTTCACAAATTATAAAAAACCTTAACTAGACATTGCTTTGTTTTAATCTTGATCTTGCTTATGTCAATGTTTTGGTAGAATTATTTTACGTTTTCTAACGTGACAAATAATGTATTGACTGATTGTTGATAAACTCAAATTGATAATTTTCAAATTGTGTGTCCGCAATTTTTTTCCAACATTGAACTGTTTATCAAATGTTATTAAGCTACACATTAATTTGGAGTGCATTCCTCTTTTGGCTACTACTTTATAACTAAAGAAAGCAGTCAACGATTTACTCTTATATCATAACGATAATTACATTTTTAAAAGGCAAATGAAATCTTAAAATGACAAATAACTTTAGTCGAGCAATTTTACCTTAATTGTTTTATGTAAGGAAAAAAGCAAAACGTTACGTAAAAATTATCGCTGTTGACACTTTGTCTAGTTCTGTGTTATCTATGTCAAATAGGAATTATATTGGTAAGGATGATATTGATATGAACGAGCTACAACAAGTCCAGACACAGCAGAGTCTCGCAAAACAACAACAAGAACTAATGGAGTTCATAGCAAAAACAGAAACCCTCTTATCGAATATTGAAAGAAACGCTGCATTGTCTCTATCCGATATAACTGATGTAACTGATCAAATGAAGCAATGGTGTAATGTTTTCGAAACATTGGAAGAAAAGGAAATAAGGAAACGAAAAGAAAAAGAGGCAGAAGAAGGAAAGAAAAGGGAAAGTGAAGAAGAAGAAAGACAGAAAAAGGAGAACGAAGAGAGGAAGAAGAGAGAAGAAAGGGAAGGAAAGAAGTGAGCCTCATTTTGTATCTCTGACATATTGAGGTTATTTATCAGAGACTCTTTACACATTATTTATATTTTCTTTGAACTGAAAAATGAAGTATTTATGGACCAAATGCTCAATATTTTATATAAAAAAAGTTTTCATTTAAAAAAGATAATTTAGACTCTTATAGTGGGCACGATGATCAATTTTAGTATTCAGGAGATTGGCTTTGCCAGTAAACTTAATTTGCGCCCATCAAATCCCCAATTGATGCCGTCGGAGCTTAAAATTCAATTTTGTTATCTCCATTCTAATGAAACTGATACAAAACAACGTTAAAACATGTATTTAAAATCTGTCCTATAGCATCAATTTTGAAATGATGCCATGTAAATAATTAAGTGACGTTATCCAATTAAAATGAACGTTCCAAATGGTGTTGTATTAGAATTTATGTTCTACATATTTAACACTCATTCTACACCAGTTAGTGACAATTTGAATTTGACTATTATCAAAAGTAGCATCACTCCAAACTTCCTAAACATAACCACACGCGTGCTGTCGATTATGTTTTAGATAATGCATATTTTAAGGTTTTTCTTGTCGTAGAACACACCGAGGGGTGTCAGGATTGATCAAATGAAAGACCGACCGGATGGAGGTCTTTCTTTAAACAGTCCTGACACCCTGATGTGTGTTCTACGACAAGAAAAACCTTAAAATATGCATTATCTGACTTATATACCGTCAAAATAAAAAATTATAAAGATTTGTAAAATTTAGTATACTATTTTACCGACAACACTAAAGTGGGATATTCCTTTCTAATGCGTTCAGGTTTTAATACGCAATGTGGCTCATTTAGAATGTGAAATAAAACTCACTAAATAATTTAGATTTAAACCTTATAAAAAATATTATCCATACACAATTTAAATATTACTTTAACTGCATGAAGTAAGACACAAATGTATTGTTACCAATAACGGTGTATGACAAATAAAGACACATTGTAAGTACTTTATTAACCACTTAGCTTTTGAAAAAGGGGGAGGGGTATGTTATTATTTGTTATGTTATTTCTATCGCGGAAAAGTGGTTATTTTGTTAACAATTGTACTTGAATCGAATGAAAAATTCAGAAAGATAGTCTTTTGAATAGCAATACATTTTATTAAAAGATAATCAGGATATAATTATACACCCTCCGCACCCGACCCTTTCGTGAGTTACGTTAATGTTATTCAATAGAATATAAGATTATCTTATTAGTTGATCATTTGATAGAGTAAAAGGTATACATAAATTTTAAAAAGTTAAGAACTGACACGAAGACGAATATAAATACATGTAGGTCATAGTATGATTTCCTATTCAGTGTGTATCGTTCTGAACATGCATGAAAAATCTGCCACTGGACGTTAATCAAGCAACCAAAAATCAATCAACCTATACAGTTTGACTCAATAATATTTTCAAAATCTTACACACGAATATGTTAAATCTGGATTTATTTTATGAAAGTCTACATTAAAATTCATCTGACATATATGATAATGTTTCTTCATTGTAGCGATAAATAAACAAAACTTCACATTATTTGTCTCTTAAATTAAAATGCGGGACTACAATGACGGTTTCTTTTACACCTATCATCGATTGAACTTAAAAAATAAATTTCCAAATAGGCAACAAAAAACTATGAGACGAATAAAGTTTTGAAGTAAATCATAGATTGCAGGTTTATCAAGGAAAATGATGACCTCACATAGGTCATTATTTTATGCCTTGGAGCATATATCATTGAAAGATGGTATCGTCCGGGTTTTATGTAAGGGAAAAAGCAAAATGTTACGTAAAAATTATAGCTAGCTATATATCTAATTCTGTGTTATCTATGTCAAATAGGAATTATATTGGTAAGGATGATATTGATCGGAACGAGCTACAAGTCCAGACACGGCAGAGACTCATAAAACAACAACAAGAACTAATGGAGTTCATAGCAAAATCAGACACCTGCTTAGCGAATATTGAAAGAAAGAAAAGGGAAAGTGATGAGGAAGAAAGACAGAAAAAGGAGAACGACGAGAGAAAGAATACAGAAGAAAAGGAACGAAAGAGGGGAGAAGAAAAGGAAGAAAAGGAAAAAAGAAAACGAGAAAAGGAAAAAGCAACACGGCAGAAAAAAGAAGAGGAAGACCGAAAAAAAATGAGAGATTGGAAAAACTGGAAACCATTCATGTAAGTGAGCCTCATTTTGTATCTCTTTTTGAAATATTGAAGTTATTTATCAGAGACTCTTTACACCTTATATATATTTTCTTTGAACTGAAAAATGAAGTATTTATGGACCAAATGCTCAATATTTTATATCAAGAAAGTTTTCATTTAAAATAGATAATTTAGACCCTTATAGTGGACACGATGATCAATTTTAGTATTCAGGAGATGACTGAATTGTATTTTAAGCTCCGACAGCATCAATTAGGGATTTGATGGTCGCAAATTAAGTTAACTGCCTAAGCGTTAGCGGAAACAGTAAGCGTGTATTCGCGACCCTCAAATCCCCAATTGATGCCGTCGGAGCTTGAAATACAATATTGTTATCTCCATTCTAATGAAACTGACAGAAAACAACGTTAAAACATGTATTCAAAATCTGTCATATGCTGTCTGCGCTTGCGCGTACGTCCCATAGCATTAATTTTCAAATGACGCCATGTAAATAAGTGACGTTATCTAATCCAAATGAACGTTACAAACGTTGTTGCATTAGAATTTATGTTCTACATATTTAACACTCATTCTACACCAGTTAGTGACAATTTTAAATAAAACTATTATCAAAAGTAGCGTCACTACAAACTTCCTAAACAGAACCACACTAGTGCTGTCGATTATTTAAAACTAACAACTAGTGATATAAGTTAACAAGTTTCAAATTTTATGGAAATCCCAACTTGCAGGATTAATTCTGAGTTTTCATTTAGAGATAATTTCATTTTTACAGTGTTTGCTGGTTGTATAATTGAAATGGTACAAATTTCAAAGTTTGAGGTCAACGTCCGGTAGTTAAGTTTTTAATCACAGTTAAAAATTATTAAGGGGTTATAAAAAGTCTGAAAATAATATCGGAATTGTATAATATGCAAATATTTACTCCTTTAGTGAAAACATAAACAAAAGCAGTTCATTTTCGAGTCAATTTGAAAAGGAACTGTATCATATGTTTAAGGAAAATGTAGTTGGCAACAAGAAAAAGACAAAGACGAAGCAGAACATGGCATTCGATTGAAATTTTACATTACATGTACATTTACGATATACTTCTGATATGCGCGCGGTTTTCCAGGCTACTGTGAATTCCTCTAAAACAGTTGTTACAACGGCCCTTTACATGCAAAATGTACAACATTTTCAGAACAACGGAATTTCTTTGTTCCTTCCTTGATTATAAGATTCTGTATATTCAAACCTGTATCGGCTTTCCATGAGTTCTATAACTTTACACACTTTGTTCATATATCGTTTTCATTGTCATTTTTCTTTTGATATTAATTAGCGGGTAAGGTGATTCCTTTATCACTCAGACCTTTCACACGATCAACTAATTATGCAAGTCGAACTCTGTATGTTGCATCATCGATTCCTTTATTGCTTTTCAATCAGACAATGCAGTCAATAAACGCCTTCCGTGTCTATTTGTTTTGTTGACACATCGTCGTCAATATAATGGAATTTTATGAGACTGTCATACATGTGAAAGGTATAGCTAGCATTAAAACCATGTCTTATCCACCATTTTCCACAAATATTATTTATACAAAATCAGGGATATGAGAGTTGCTATCCATTCTTTTAATATGGTTTGGCTTTTGGTTTTGTCATTGATTACGATCTTTATATTTTGACCTTTTTCCACAGCAATCCTAATCACTAATAAAAACAAACAAATATGTCACAATGAAGCACAAAATGACATCTGGACCAAGCATTTTAGCAAAAAATAAAGACAAAAATACTTTTAGTTACATAGTGTTTTAGTGACCTAATATAATATATATATATATACAGAGTCAGTAAATTTCATATGCTTGAACACCATTTGAAATTTACTGATCCCATTCATATCGTATTAGGTCACGAGCACACTATGTGACAAATTTATCTTACCGACTATCTTAATTTGTTAAATTTGACTAGAGTTGTCTTATTTGCAAGGATACCACATCTTCTTATTATATATTAAAGTATCAAGTGTTCAATTTTAAGAACCAACTTCCATTGGTCACACAAAATCTAATGTCAACAATAACAATTTAATATATACAAACCTTGGTATAACAATATTAAACAGAACTTTCAATAAATTTAAATAATCAAATAGTTCAAAAGTATTAACCAAACTACTAACCGTGTATTAAAATAATCCCCGCCTCCCTACTTACCTTATATGGAATATACACGGTCTCCATGCGGACACTTTTAACCAATTATATTCCTAGAAATGTATAGAAGGTTAGATAAACAAAGGAGTAGGGGCTATAATGGCCTAAAATGGCCCCAGATTTATAAGATATTAAGAATTCTAACACAGCAGATTTTTTCTACATAAATTATTAGAATATGAGTCAATGGTTTGAAAAATATGATTTTATCTAACAAAAAAAGGTTTGATGACGTCACAATGGTAGGTGCAAATGACGTCACAATTGGAAAATAAGCAAAAATACAGAAATTTTGATGGTTTTTCTAAATTTTGACCACCAATAAGAAATTTTAACATTGTGACAAGTTTGCATATCAAACTTCGGATAAAAATCTCTTTGATGCAAGATTGGTGCGATAGTTTATTTATATTTTTCATAGCCAAGCGAAGCAATAAAAAGCTGAAATTTGCCGTCCAAATTAGACCTATTCATCTGACAAAATTTAGTTTATACATTCTTATGCCTTTATGGAACTTTATTTTGTTTTTGTTTATGGATGTAACGTGTATTCCTAATATTATTTCGGTGAGTATATCTAGTTAAATTTCTTTTAAAAAATCCGAAAGCAATGAACTACATGTGTAAAGGAGTCAATAACAATGAGAACATTTTTTTTTTTAATTATGAAATTTTAGATTTTTAGATAGACCTTCAATACAACAAAATCTGTACATTATTGAGGTGTCTTACAATTATCAATTCAAAATCTAGTGTTTGAATGGGGCAATCATCTCTCTGGTATTAGGGTCTGAATCATGATTTATGTTAGGAAAAAAGGAGGGAACGAATTTAAAAGATTATTTTGCTTAAATTTACATAATCGGCGAGAAACACGAAATTCTGATTGAAAAGGAAACTACTTTTATTCCAATTGGATGTGTCTTTGTTGGTCATGAGGATAGAAAACAAGTTCTGTAAAATTTACGGTAAGGGAACGGAAACGGCATAAGGTAGACTATCCATATATCCGTATATATATATATATATATATATATATATATATATATATATATATATATATATATATATCTTTATAAGTACGTCTGAGTCAGTAACAACCCTACAACAGATGGATCCATCGGATCGCCATCAATGATGGTGATACATGGCTGTGTACATAATGTATATACAACTCGTTTAAACATCAACCCAACAATGTTAGATCTGTAAATTTGCTTTCGCAAATTTTTGGTTCTTCCCTCGCCGGGATTCGAACCCATGCTACTGTGATATCGTGACACCAAATCGCCTGCACTTCAGCCGTCCCGCTAGACCACACGACCACCTGGGCTCTTAAAAAAAGAGCTCTCGTTGGCCGTGTGTTACCTTTCCACGTCAGTTTTAATCTAACGGCGTACTGCAGTACATGATATATAAGGCATGAAGATGTTATTGTTACAGATCAGCTAAATTATCTATAGTAAAGGATCCTACAAATTAATGTAAGATACAGTCACAGAAAATAATTATATTTATAAGTACGTCTGAGTCAGTGACAACCCTACAACAGATGTATCCATCGGATCGCCATCAATGATGGTGATACATGGCTGTGTACATAATGTATATACAACTCGTCTAAACATCAACCCAACAATGTTAGATCTGTAAATTTGCTTTCGCAAATTTTTGGTTCTTCCCTCGCCGGGATTCGAACCCATGCTACTGTGATATCGTGACACCAAATCGCCTGCACTGCAGCCGTCCCGTTAGACCACACGACCACCTGGGCTCTTAAAAAAAGAGCTTTCGTTGGCCGTGTGTTACCTTTCCACGTCAGTTTTAATCTAACGGCGTACTGCAGTACATGATATATAAGGCATGAAGATGTTATTGTTACAGATCAGCTAAATTATCTATAGTAAAGGATCCTACAAATTAATGTAAGATACAGTCACAGAAAATAATTATATTTATAAGTACGTCTGAGTCAGTGACAACCCTACAACAGATGTATCAATCGGATCGCCTTCAATATATATATATATATATATATATATATGTATATATATATAAGTGCCTATAAATAGCAGCACATGACATACAAAGCTATGGGAGTGTGGATTAATCAGTACAGAGATTAATTCAATTACACAAATACAATTATAGATTGCCTAACAATGTAATTTTAACACACTATTTAGTATGTAAATATAAGAATGTTTAAATTATTTACAAAATGATGAACATAAAAGCAATATTTCGCTAGACCAACTAGCTTTATCAAGCGTGCATCTATCCAGGTGAAATCGGATGTAGATGATAAGAAACTTTTGCAGCTCAACGTCTATGTTGCACTGAACTGCCTTTAAAATAAGAACATTTTGCAGCTCAATGTCTATGAGCTCTTGCATTTAGCTGCTTTGAAAATAAGAAAATTTTGCTGCTCAATGTACATGTTGCACTTGGATTGGTAGTTGAAGTTAGCAACGTCCACTGGCCAATATTACGGGATAAAAAGGACGATGCTTTGTTTAAAATTATTCTTTATCTTTTCTGTGTCTTTTTTCGTCTTTTTCGTTAAGACCATCAGGTTCTAAAGTGTGGAGTTGGTGGATCCTAAAGTTTTCTCTTCTCCTTCTCGCCGTGGTGTCCCACTCTGATCCCTAGAAAAAGAAAATTTAAAAGACGGAAACAAAAAACTGAAAGCATTGTTGTAAATTTGTCATCTTAAAAACTTACACGTGCTGAGGAATCTCTTTTAGGTAAAGGTTTAAACTTCTGTCCTATCCCATCAACTGTAAATAACTTTCAGCTAGACGAAGACCTAGACCAATTCGCTAGACGTTTACGCTTGAAAGATTTTTTCTACAATAGGGGCAAGAAAAACATTGAAGAAGCCGGATTAACAGATTCATATACTGACACCAATGAAGAAGTCACGCCCATCCCAAAATTTAGGAAAAAAAGTTCATGGAAACCACCAAAGAGCAAAAATGATAACTTGGAGTCATTCATTAACTACGTAAGGTCTGATATATAGTCCTGTATAACAAATACAAGAAATTATAATTTATCCAAGTCAGAAAGTATAGCTTTGAAAGCGTTAAAAGATCAAGAGGATATTGTAATAAAACCTGCCGACAAAGGGGGCGCTGTGGTTGTCATGGATAAAACAGATTATATAGCAGAGGGGAATCGACAACTTTCTAACTCCATTTTTTATAAACAATTAACCACAGATCCAACGCTTAATACTATTCGAAGGATCAACAACATCCTTCAAGAGATGTTCGACAAAAAGCATATAGACAATGACATCTTTGATTATCTCCGACCTCTTGAGAACGAAGCAAAGGCCGGACGGTTCTATATGTTGCCTAAAATACATAAAACGGGCAATCCAGGTCGACCAATTGTGTCAGCGAATAGTCATCCAACTGAAAAGATATCAAAATTTGTAGACCATCATATAAGACCTCATGTGAAAGAACTACCCTCATTCATTCAAGATACAACTGATTATCTCAAGAAAATGGAAAGCCTCAAACCTTTACCAAGCAATACTATACTTGCATCCATGGACGTGTCTTCTTTATATACCAACATTCCACAAGACGAAGGAATAGCAGCGTGTGAAGAGGCATGGAACACTCGTAGTGAAAAAAATCCTCCTACTGAGTGCCTTGTTACACTTCTGAAACTAGTACTGGAGAATTAGAACTTCTCTTTCAATGAAAAACACTATCTCCAGATAGACGGTACTAGTATGGGCACAAAAAGGGCCCCGTCATATGCCAAGATATTTATGGGCCAACTTGAAAAACGCCTCTTGGCTAGTGCTCCATATCAGCCCTTATCATGGTTCCGATTCATTGACGATATTGATTTCAAATGGACAGATTCACAAGAACATCTTAATGAATTTCTAGAACACTTCAACTCTTTCCACCATTCAATAAAATTTACATATGAATCATCTATGGAGAAAATAAACTTCCTTGATACTACGAGTTACATCAAGAACGGAACCATTATAACGGACCTCCATACCAAAAAAACGGACAAACATCAATTCCTTTCGCCTAAAAGTTGCCATCCTAAACACTGCTCCCGTGGTATCCCATTCAGCCAGGCATTGCGAATCAAGAGAATCTCTACTGAAAATACGAAAATGCTAGACTTGGACAACTTCGTAAACATCTAGTTGTTCGAGGAAACAATAACAACATCATTGATAGCGCTTTCGAAAGAGCAAACAAAACTAGTCGCCAAGAACTTCTTGAGTACAAAGATAAGAATAAAGCAGCTAACAGAACACCCCTTGTACTCACTTACCATCCTGATTTAAAAAATGTGTCATCCATTGTTCAGAAGCATTTGAAAATTATAGAAAATGATTTAAATCTAATAAAAAGTATTTTCATCACCACCAGTCATGGCCTTCAGAAGACCTAAAAACATTCGTGACAAATTAGTGACATCTGTATTAGCAAAGCAGCCTAATCAATCGCCCGGTTGCTACAAACAATGTGGTCGAAGGAATTGTT
Source organism: Mytilus galloprovincialis (assembly GCF_965363235.1). Classification (NCBI taxonomy): domain Eukaryota; kingdom Metazoa; phylum Mollusca; class Bivalvia; order Mytilida; family Mytilidae; genus Mytilus; species Mytilus galloprovincialis. The sequence goes on from NC_134843.1 coordinate 72,707,070, forward strand.
TGTGTTGTAAAGCTGCCAATACAAGCAGTTCTTTCATCAGCTCCGTTACTAAACAAAATTATACCATCTACTCTAATTCCAACTGTAAAACGGAGAACTCAATTTATATATTAACATGTGACACTTGTGGCATTCAGTATGTGGGAGAAACAATGGACAAATTTAATATTCGGCTCAATAACCATCGTTCATCGTACAAAACCAACAAAAACTGTCCTCTCACAAGACATCTTCGTTCAACGAAACATCCTTTTGATAATGTCACTTTCCAAATTATAGAAGTCAACACAGAGTGGGACACCACGGCGAGAAGGAGAAGAGAAAACTTTTGGATCCACCAACTCCACACTTTAGAACCTGATGGTCTTAACGAAAAAGACGAAAAAAGATACAGAAAAGATAAAGAATAATTTTAAACAAAGCATCGTCCTTTTTATCCCGTAATATTGGCCAGTTGACGTTGCTAACTTCAACTACCAATCCAAGTGCAACATGTACATTGAGCAGCAAAATTTTCTTATTTTCAAAGCAGCTAAATGCAAGAGCTCATAGACATTGAGCTGCAAAATTTTCTTATTTTAAAGGCAGTTCAGTGCAACATAGACGTTGAGCTGCAAAAGTTTCTTATCATCTACATCCGATTTCACCTGGATAGATGCACGCTTGATAAAGCTAGTTGGTCTAGCGAAATATTGCGTTTATTTTCATCATTTTGTAAATAATTTAAACATTCTTATATTTACATACTAAATAGTGTGTTAAAATTACATTGTTAGGCAATCTATGTATATATATACAACTCGTCTAAACATCAACCCAACAATGTTAGATCTGTAAATTTGCTTTCGCAAAGTTTTGGTTCTTCCCTCGCCGGGATTCGAACCCATGCTACTGTGATATCGTGACACCAAATCGCCTGCACTGCAGCCGTCCCGCTAGACCACACGACCACCTGGGCTCTCAAAAAAAGAGCTTTCGCTGGCCTTTTTGAGAGCCCAGGTGGTCGTGTGGTCTAGCGGGACGGCTGCAGTGCAGGCGATTTGGTGTCACGATATCACAGTAGCATGGGTTCGAATCCCGGCGAGGGAAGAACCAAAAATTTGCGAAAGCAAATTTACAGATCTAACATTGTTGGGTTGATGTTTAGACGAGTTGTATATACATTATGTACACAGCCATGTATCACCATCATTGATGGCGATCCGATGGATACATCTGTTGTAGAGTTGTCACTGACTCAGACATACTTATATGTATATATATATATATATATATATATTCATTAAATAAAATAATAAAATAAGTAAAAAGTTAACAGTTCCATTCTATCGATTTCATCCTTCCATTGGGACTCTTCAGGATAACTGATGTAGTGTCGCTATAGGCGACGTCGTTAAGGAGGTTTATGACGTTCCGTCTTGACATTTGTGGTAAAAAGCATTTTCAAATAATGCCTATTTTTAAATGTAGACGGGATGAAGCATATAGAAAAGAGATGGAACGTTATTTCATAACAACGTTCCGATCAAAATTAAATCCCGAGAACTTTTAATAACGAACAATGACGGAACGTCATAAACCTCCTTAACGACGTCGCCTATAGCGACACTACATCAGTTATCCTGAAGAGTCCCAATGGAAGGATGAAATCGATAGAATGGAACTGTTAACTTTTTACTTATTTTATTATTTTATTTAATGAATATATATATCTGCACATGTGAAAATTATTTTTTACGCCTATATATATATATATATGGATATTTGACCTTCCCATGTAAAGAAACATGTGCCTGAAGTCTGTTAGCATCCTACATGTCTGTTACCTTTTTAAAGGTTATGTTTTGAATAGTTTTATAATCATGTGTAAGAATAAAGTGTAGTTTTAAAAATGTGACCTGGTGTTGTTGTTACGCCCCATTTGTGGGCATTATGTTTTGTCCGTGCGTATGTTGTCTGTTTGTCCGATCGTCTTTGTGTCCCACTTCAGATTTAAGTTTTCGGTCAAGGTAGTTTAATCTGACATCAGACTCAGACTTCTTTTGAAATAAGTTTAACTGTGCGTTTTGTTGTGTGTTTGATTTTTTTTTTCTACTTTGGCTAGAGGTAAAGGGAGAAGGGGTTTGAGATCTTCAAAATAACATGTTTGAGCTCGTCGATTTTTGCGCCTGTCTCATTTCAGGATTTTTGGCCTTTGTAAGTCTTGCGATTTGTGCATTCATGTACTAAAGAAACATTCTTGTTTTCAACTTTTTTGATGCATATATACTGCATGTACTGAGTGCCAATGAAAACGCAACACTTTTGTTTTTCCAAAAAATGTTATAATTTTTATTTTATTTATATTAGCATGATTAGAACTTTGTATAGTTGGTTGAATATGACTTTTAAGACAATTTTCGACAACTTTACGGTTGAGTGATTTTTGGAACAAATGCGAAGTTAGGGTTATTTTGAACGAACAAAAACCGAGTTCACCGCTTTTCAACATACGCACCATTTTCACGATTTTGTCATTTAAAGCTTGGCTAATGTCATGAATTTTCCCGCCCTTATTGTTAGGAAACTGCAATAAACATCTGAGTAAATGCCAGTACTTTCCGACAACCAGCGACATGCAGTTTTGGGCATGATCCAATGAAGCCTTTCACAGTATACAATTACGAGAAGACTGTAGTTGTAGCCTCTACAATAACCCAAATCATCCACAAATTCAACCAAAATGGATCATTTAATGATAAGCCACATCCCGGGGTACAAAAAGCAAGAAACGCTCAGCAAGACCGATACATTTGGCCTTTCACATATCCGATATCGACTATGATGGCTGTCCAAAGGTCAAAGAGTTCAATGGTGGTCACGGTAGAACCTTTGGAGCAATTCAGTTGAAAGCACCATTTGCGCAGAAATTGTTTAAGAGCACCACAGACTTTCCTTAGTGACATTTAAACGGCCGTCTGGCGTAAATATCGAATTCTGTAGACCAAAAATAATTCATTATGTACAAAAAACGTCAATGGTGGTTACATAGGCATTTGGCACCCGCCTTGGCTAAAAGTCATGCTTTTCGCCGGATTTTGGTCCGATCGACCAAATTTTGCATCAGATTTGACATGTTTTTAGACGATGAAAACCACCTCCAATAACATAAAGTCAGCTTGAGTTTGCTTTGCGGGACAAGTGGAATAACATTCCTCGGGATCACATTAAAGTCCGGGAAGATCAATTCCACGGCGCTGTCGAGATTGCGCTGCACCACGGGGTTGTAACATTTTTTGTTAGGACTGTTAGTTGATGATTCGACATTGGATGTTTCGTTTACCTATTGCGCCCGAAAGATGACAATAAAACATTTTTGTTTGATATCGATCTATTGTTAAAAAAGTTAATTTTCAAGAACAATTTATTTTGAGAGATTATCATTGCTTATATAAATTTTATTTTTGAAAAACCAAGTGTTGCGTTTTCATTGGCACTCAGTTTATAATATTGTCATGATAATCAAAGACCACGTCATACGGCACTAAGATTAGTGAAGGCGAAAGATAAACAAGTCACAGTGACAAGAACTACAATAAAACAAATAATATATTTATATATAATGAATATAGAAAAAAAATTAAGAATATAGATGTATTTGAGATAGTAGCATGTACCAGTTTTGTAAAGCTATAGAATGATATTGTTATAAATCTGGACGTTTGAAATAGATAATAAAACTAAGATGAATTTCGAAAAGTCAAGCCTAACGATTCTCTACATATATCTAGAGGGGGTTACTTCAATACTTAATTGATAGGGTTGCCGCTTTTTTGTTAACTCATCCTGTTTTACATTTAAAAATATATACCTTTTAATACATTGCAAAGAAAAAAAATTACCTTTTCCTATATTGATTTGGTTTCATGTGGTTTTATGTAAAAGAGGAATACTTAAGTGTCAAAAGAGAATAATTGGTTGATAAAGACACAGCGGGCCGGGAACACCAAACAAGTTGACAGTCAAAGAAGTTATGGGAACTTTATTGTCCTTATCATATACATCTGATAGTTTTCAATTTTCACTTATTTTAAGCTTAAAAAGGTGAACTATTCCAGAGGCACGTCCGATCACCTTGTAAATGGAAGTGCTCTCCAACCCCAACCCCTAGTCTACCTGAAACATAACTACTGTAATGAAAATACACGGACATTTAAAAACACCCTTTAATGCATGTGTCTGTATCTATTTATTTTAGATAATTAATATTAAGATTTCTTAGCGATAAATACTTGTTGTTGTCTTTATATTATTCTTCTTGTCGCTGATACACGTAAGTGAGACCCCACCCAGAACTAGATGTACAATCTGTATATATCAGCAATACCCGGTGTTTTGTTTTGTTTTTTATGTTTGAATATTGCTTTCCCCTTATCATTTACTTTGGAGTTACTTTTTATAACTTGCATCTTAAATTGCCTTGCTGTTGCAACATATTTAAAATTAAATCTTGTAAAATAGAAAACAAATTGCAGTTGCCTTGGGCACAGATGTATTGCTAGGGAAAAACAACAGTGCATTTGGCATAAATGTGCATTTAATTATGTGATATTTAAATAGTGTACAAGTGTAAAGTTCACTATATGCTAAACAGGTTTAATTTCAAATATAGATATATTAAAGCTGTATAATAATCATATTTGATGAGTTTAACTCCGCAATTTTAATTGGTTGCTAGGCAACAGAATTAACAAGCTAGACCCAAAATTCAATTATTTTCAAAAGGTCAATGGTATAGACTTACAACATGACAAATTAAATGAAATTTTGGGGTACGGCCAAAAATGACCCTTACAGCCCCTATTCCTTTACGTTAGTATATGATAACACAATAACAGGATGTATCAGTAAAAAGCCACAGCATATATGTAACAAAGAAACATAAAAAGGCATATAGACAAAGCACGAAGTAAAAATGAACGACAAGTAACAAACAATAATGGAATGACGGCCATATTTAAGATACTTAACCCTTCTTTTGTTTCTTCCGGCTTTTTCTCTCTCAGTATAATGAAATATTTCATAATGTTATTAAATCAACACTGCATTGCGTTCATTGTTTTCATATCATGAAGTAGGAAATAGCAGTGTAAAAAATATAACATAGAGTGTTTATCAACATGCAAGTCTTCAAGGTTGTCACCAATTAGGAATTGATATATATATATATACATATATTAGACTCAGATAGACGTCCAGTCTCTAACGGACGTCCGTTACACAAATCGTCCAAAGCTAACTTCACATTCTCAAATCGACGTCCAATATTTTTATACTCTAATCGACATCTAATGTGACGACATGATTTGTCAAAACAACGTCCGATTGATTGTAGTCGTCTTTAATCGATGTCCAATATTAATAAATAATAAATTACTGGACTTGATTTACACTTATACATGTACATGTCTTGTAGGGTTTTTATGACACCAAAATGTTTTAATAATTTATACATACTTTTCATATAGATTTTTTGAACCCGAAATAGGTAACATGTATATTAATGTTTATCTTGATTAAAAGTTAATACAATCGATCTACATAATAGTGTGTCATTCCTATTTATAATATCCACCAGAAAGCAACCAGACGCCAAAGAAAACCAAACGACCTATAGGAGCATTATTCAGTCTTCAACAATAGACAAAATTAGGAAGTAGACTGAGACAATTGTTTTGACAGTATATTTTGGACTCTGTAAGATATTTTTCAAGAAATTTCTGAGTTTTACACCTTGAGTGAAACGTCTACGCAAACAAAATTGGCATCATGTTTTTATGTTGTGCTGTTTACACCACTGTTTTAGTTTAAGTATTTACGCACATGTTTAATCCCAACGTATTTTTTATAGGCCTGTAGTGTAGCGGTGTTCGATGGTTTATGTCTGTCATATTTGATTTTTTGCTTTTTTGGTAAATTAGACCGTTAATTTTCCAATTTAAATGGGTTTTTTTTATCATTGTTGAAAGCCGTACGGTTTATAATTTTTTTTTTAAATAGATCTTATTCTTCACACATAATATGTTTGAAGGTCTAAAGTTTTCAGTTGCTATCGGTTCAGTTGCTATCGGTTCAGTTCAATTTTGTTTTCTTTGTCCAAAATGGATGTTGATTAAGGAAGCTTAAAAACGGACGTCGATTAGAGAAGCAAAAAAAATGGATGTTGATTTGGTACGCACAACGTTGGCCGTCGATTTGGAATGTCATTGCATTGAAACGTCACATTTGGACGTCAATTTGAGGAACGGACGTCGATTAGAGACCGGACGTCGATCTGAGTCTTAAATATATAAATATGTGTATCAGTTGTTCGAACTGGTAGTCAAATGCGTTTGGTAAAAATACACTTTTTAACATTGTTGGTCTTTTGGAAAATGTTCTTTGTGCTGTATTTAGACCCTTCTATAACGAAATTATTTTTACATGCATACGTATAAAAATTGCGGTTTTTATCCAACGCAATCATAGATTTGAACGTTGTTTTCAATTTAGACTTGTTTATAAAAAAATTTCGTTTGGACTTGTATCATATTTTACATTCGTTTTATATGATCCGTTCACCCTATTTTGACTCTTTGAATTCAAGAGTCTATCCTAAATTGAGGTAAATTATATAGCTTTCCAAATACTGTCTCGATCTCTAACATCACTGAAGAGACATTTATTGTAGAAATCCGGATCTGATGTACAAATTTGTTGCATGTCAGATTTGTGGTATAACATCATTGCCGCGAGTTCATTGATTTCTGTTTAGTATTAAATCAATATTAAGATCCATTTTGTTACATCTTGTGATCATTTTTTTTTGGCAATCGCAATTGGCAGTCAGCAGGGTTTAAGAACATCAGTTGTTCGACCTGTTAGTCAAATGCGTTTTGTTAAAATATTCATTTGCTCATTTTTGGTCTTTTAGAAAATGTTGTTTATGCTGTATTTAGACCCTTCTACAACAGAATTTGTTTTTAACGCACATGTATAAACATTGCGGTTTTTATCCAACACCAATCATAGGTGTGAACGTAGTTTTCAATGTAGACTTGATATTTCCATCCGGTTTATATGATCCGTTTATCCTATTTTGACTCTTTATATTCAACAGTCTATCCTAAATTGAGGTAAGTTATATGGCTTTCCAAATGCTGTTTCGATCCCTAACCAATGTTCAATAAACCCGTCATACAAAAATATCTTTACTCATATAATTGACTGGTACAATCATGAAACATGGTCTGATGCAGATCTGAAACTATTTGTCAACAAAAATTAAAGAAAAGATACGTTGTATCTTTAAGAGAAACAAGTCTTGAAATTTGTAACTTTTTCCTGAAAATAAAACAGAGTGCATATTCTCAAAACTGAACGAAACCGAACAAACATATGACAGAATAGAAGAAGTTATAGTTTTACAATATGAATTGCACTTCATAAAATGCCGCATCAAGTGTTTGAGAACTATATAATTGTACAAAAATGAAATAGTTTGTGGAGTTGCATATGGATTATTTTTTTTCAAACTTTTAACAAACTGCATCGTTAGCAATAGCTACGAGTTGGCAAATAAGTTAGAGTTAGGTTTTGACTTTTAAATAAAAAAAATGTTTTAGCCTACCAGTACAAAAAATGTGTGAAGTCATAGAGTAAGCTCCTTTTTTTGCTCGATTTGTCACACTACTGTGTGACAACATACAATACAGCTACATTAAAAATACATGCATATATTTATAATATAATTAATTTGTATTAATAAAAAAGATCGGAATATTAGTCGATGAGAACACTTCTAATGCCAATTATACGACTTGTATCTACTCTAATACTTTTCTCTTTGATTATCACATCACACCTCTTAAATTTACATCGGCATCTACATATGTTTTGTTTTACACGTAGATCAGGATCTGTTTACCCATCCGGAGCACCTGTGATCACCCCCAGTTTTTGGTCTGGTTCGTGTTGCTTAGTTTTTAGTTTTCTTTATTTGTTTTGTGTACTTTTATTTGTCTGTTTGTCTATTTCAGTTTTACCAATGGCGTTGCCAGTATATTTTCGATTTACGACTTTGACTGTCCCTTTGGTATCTTTTGTCACTTTTTGCACCATCCAAAATTGTCTTCAAATGTTGAGAATAAAAATCAATATCATACTTTTTAATGTCTTTTATTGCATGTGTTTATCATTATTTGTTATCTAGATATTACAATTCAAAACAGAACCATTTCCGTCAAAAAATCTGCTGTGTTATATATACAATGCCAGATGGAACTCAGGAGAGTGATTTTGTCTGCCAAGGCTCTGACACAGTTGAAGATCTATATACATGTTTAGAATCGAACGAAGAACAAATTATTTCATCTGCTATCGAGATACAATCCAGGAAAGGCAAATCGATATTTGACAAGCTAGAGGTATAACTTGAATGTATATAGTATGTAGTATATTGTAAATGAAATACAATCTATCTTCTGCAATTATAATGTAACAAATAAGTCCGATCATTTGTTCTTAGTATCACCATAGCTTTTCAGTATTAGACGAACTACAATTATTGTACATCATATCTAAACGAATAAACACATATTTCGTGTATCTTTACTAAAACTTACAACACCATCAGCGATGCCACACAGTCAGTTTGCATAGATTGCAATTGGTTAAATTTGAAAGGTTGAAAAAATATTGATCAATATGTTAATATTTAATTTATAACATAATTATGATAAACATTCTTAAAAAGTAATGTATTTCAACTATATTTCAGTTGCCAATGAGAGTTTATGTGCCAGTTGTCTCTCATGATGAGAGCCTGTTACCTACACTAAAGTTTTCAAATGGTGGTAAAAAATGGAGATCCGGAAAATCCCTTCCAGAAATACACCTTCCTAAATTGAAAGTAAGTGAAATCATACCTGGACGTTGGGATGTTTGCAAGAAGAAAAACATAGGAACAAGTAAGCAAGGAAATCATGTAAAGGTCAAAATATTCCCCACTTTGAGACGATTGTTGTGAAAAGGATATCCCATTCGTTTGTATATTGAGAGAACTTTCAAAATGTCATTATGTTAAGCCTGATTATGTTTTAATTTCAATTACTATGTGGCTATATTATGTATATGTTTCCAACCGTTTCGATGTTGGAATTTTGTGGTAACTCTGTGTCCCGATTGTGATAGTTTAAACGAAACATGAGTAACACAAATATAAAATGTATATCGAGTTTAATTTTCACACTCGTTATGAATTACAAGCATAATGAAAGACGAAAGTAAAATAACAAAATGACTGTACTCCCCAAAATAAAAGTCCGAAATCAAATGGCAAAATCATAAGCCAAAATACATTAAGCAAATGGATAACAACTGTCATATTCCTAACTTGGTACAGGCATTTTAATTTCTTATGTAGAAAATGGTGGATTAAATCTGGTTTTGAAGCTAGCTAAACTCACTTGTATGACAGTCGTATCAATTCTATTACATTAACAACGATTTATGAATAAAACAAACAGACACAATAGGTACAAATCTCGCACAAATGGGCAAAAACAACAACACGAACCCAATCAAAACCTGGGGGTGATCTCAGGTGGTCCAGAATGGTAAGCAGACCCTGCTTAATATGTGGCACCCGTCGTATTGCACATGTTATTACAAAACCATTAATAGTCTAACTCTGTAGGTCATATTCGTGAAAAGCAAACGGGATTTTACCTTCAACATAAGGAACATATCCGAAATGTATGTTTGTTATTAATTGTACTAGCTAAAGATACAGATTATGGTTAAACATTTCCAAGAGGAAAGCGTTATTAAAGTGCAATTAAACCTAACATTTACATCATACTCATTTTTTGAATATTTTGTCATTTTTATTCGATCATAGTATTTATGTTTTATTATATGTCTAAAAGTTGGCATTCACATGTAGTTATCAATATTTGACATTATGACAAAAAATCATGTAATGAGATATATTATTGTCAATTTTAATAAAGCAATTAACGGTACATTTTGTACAAAGTAGTAAAACAAAAAGTCACAGTCGAAGCGTTTTGTGTCAGAATTACAAATGAAGTTTCTGCACCTTATTTGTAATTACTTTTTATGATGTTAAATCCAGATTTGTTCGACGGTCCAGCGAACTTCGCCCAGTCTGACATCGTTTCAAGTATAGAAATTAATCATTGCCATCCAGAATAAATCCCTGTATCAGTACCAATTTTTAGAGCACGATGGATATATTTCTGGACGCTTTGCAGCTAATAAGATAGCTTGTTTTCTTATCAAATCTAGGCATTGTAAATAAGAGTAAAATGCATGAGATATTATTTCATCGATTTATCTTGAATAGATAAGATTCATATTTTACTGTGAAAGAAAACAAATACATGATAAGAATGTATCTATATGGCAGAATATTGAATTACTGAAATAACACGGAATTCGGCACAATATTGAAAACAACATCCCTGTGTGCTCAAACAAAAGCCTCAAAGAGAGTGAGCTCGAGGTATGGATGATTGTATAAACCTGTAAAAAAAACACGTTCAAGGTTTAAAACATACATTTATTATAAGAAAACTTGTATACAATTAAAAACCAATTGTTCAGAGAATCTCAGTGTTTTCCTTTTTTCACTAAGGTAAGGTGGGTGTTTTAAAAAAATAACTTGCAACCGGGTGGGTTTTTTTAAATGTCCAACCTTTTTTAATTTACTGTGGGTGCACGTGGGGGTCACAGAAATAAAGATGAGTATAATATTCACATTTAATGGAGTTGAACAAACATAAATAGAAGTAGTCATATTAATTGTCAAATATTCTTTGATTTTATTTTTTAAAAAATTATATCTTTTGTCTCTTCTTTCATTTACAAATTTATGCATCAGCATGGATTTAAGGCCTTTCGGTCCAGGTTTCCGTCCTGTTTCTTGCTTTTGTGCCGTATTTTTGGCAAACAGAACAGTAGTATCCTTCCTCTGTGACTATAAGTCATTTGAAGTGTTGCTCATATTTGTCTTCACTTGCGTGTCTTTTCTGTTGTTTGGTTGATTTTTGTTCAATTTCCACAACTTCAACATAACTATCAATTTTATTTAACTTATTTGGTCTAGTATTTTCTTTATCATCATCGTCATCTGCCTTTCTTTTCCCCCGATTGATTAATGAAAACATTGAAATTTGGAGCTCGAAATTTGACAATTGGACGCCATCTTTGTCAATGAAAACAAGGCGGGATTAGTATTCAAATTTTAACGGTACGGAACCGAAAAAAATCCGGATTTTGAAAAAAAAGCCGACCACCTCCTAAAATCGAAAGGTGGTCGGCTTTCAAAAGAAGGTGGTCGGCACACCCGGCTTAAATGCCGAATGGAAAACACTGGAACAATTGAAGGTCTTTCCACCAGTTAATATCTATTTTGATATTAAAATATTAAAAATCAGTCTAAAATGTCAGTTCATATAGCTTTATGATGTATAGATATGAATTTTAAGCAAAGGTCAAAATCTAGAACGTCAAATTAACCTATGACCTTGACCTAAATTTCAAGGTCACAAACTGAGGATCTCAAATCAAAAGACCCTAGGTCTCTAATATGTATGGTTAATAAGTTATATCAATTTACACATTATTTTAGATATGATAGGGGCAAAAACTCCCGTTCATTGTCTACGCACCCTTTCAACTAAAATTATTAAGTTACGACATGTCGCAACTAACAATTTAGTCAAAATAATTTGTCGATATCTTATACGGTTTCTGGAAATGAGTGGAAATAAGCCTAATTCAAAAAATTAGAATATGACCTTGACATTTGACCTTGACCTAATTTTCATATTTTTGGACCAAGGACCTCAAATCAAAAGATCCTAGGTCTCTATCACTTATGGTGTTCCAGTTTAAAATACATTTCAAAATTTCAAATACAAAAGGGGAAATAACTCTCACATGGAACGTTCATATTGCTTCGGTCGAAATTGAACAAATCATGCGAAGGATATAATGAGCAATTTTATAAAATAAATTTGTCGTAATCTTTTACGTTTGCGAAGTAGTCGTGGACACATGGAAAACAGTGTTGGGGGAGATAACTCCTACAAAGTAAAGTATTCGGTTACACAGAGTAAATTTCAAAAGCGCATAAACTTTACGATATCATATACCAAATATCTAAGCGACATATTGAGAAACAAATGTTTATTGCAAGAACAAAATTTGGCGGAAGAAAAAAAAATAATCAGAAGAAAAACAATAATTATAGGTCTTTCCACAGAAAAGTGGAAAGACCTAATTACAGTTACGTAAAAAAAAAGAGATTGATCCGTAGTATTGTGGTTGCCTAAGGTGCAGGAGATCGTGGGTTCAAACTTAGTCCGGATCAAATCAAAATTCAAATATGTCACTTTTCACTTTTGTTAAACAGCATTTAGTATTTAGGATGAATAATATTAGCTGATCGACACAAAATCAAAATGGTGTGCCAGGGAAGGTTAATATATTTTCCTGAGGATTGTTACCTTGTGAACAAGAATTTATTTCATATAAAATTAAAATGCTATCATCCTTACGTTGCATATAATGTACCACTGGACATTATACAGCCGTGAATCGTCATAAATCAAACATAATGGTTTTTTTTTTTGTTATTTTATATTACTATGGATCTTGTCTATATACCAGCTTTGATTATTTGGAATATCTACTAGTTTTCACTTCTTCGTACTGCATTTGTATGAACATCAAGATTATTATCCTTAAATCTGTACAGGGAAGTTTTAGCTAGCTCTAATTCTATAGTTTTATTGTTGATATTTACCCCAATTTGTATCTCGTGTTATATTATGTATTAATATGACCGAACTGTCTTTGTATTTCTAATTATTGGATAAATTGTTTACACATAAATAGTATACCAAAAATTACAACGTTATTTTTCATTTACCATGTTTACCTGTAGATATTATTAAAACCGTTTTTTTTTCAAAAGTGAT